>NW_006399858.1:12168007-12199553 GCF_000299155.1 Elephantulus edwardii
ACCAGTCCTTGGAGAGAGACATCATGTTTGGGAGAGGAGAGGGACAGCGCAGGAGAGGAAGACCCTCGATAATATGGATTGATTCAGTGATTGGGGTGGCAGGAGTAGGTGTGTCAGAGACAGTGAGTTTGGCACAGGATAGTGCAGGATTTAACGCTCTTCTATATAGGGTCGCTATGAGTCGCAAGTGACTTGAGGACACATAACAACAACATGAAACCAGAAAAATCTTCAAGATAGACTAACACTAATCCACTACCACGTGAAAAAAAATGTAACATATAAATCCAAATACCCCAAATATTTAGATTGTTGCTGTTGTTGTTCCCCACTCCCCCTTAGATTCTGATTGGCAGTGGGTTGGAAAAGGTGATGGAGTTGGCACAGAGAGACTCCACCACCACCAGTATCACAAGGGCTGCAAGAGTGACAGGAAAGCACAGCCTGAAGCACTAGATGGGACCTTCTCCTCAAGTGTTAAGTTTAGGAGGGCAGCCTTAGAACACCTCCACTTAGTAGGCATGGTTAGAGACAAAGAGGGACTTGCTGGATGCAGCCCAGCGTGACCACTTGGGGTGTACTTTCCTTGGCAGGTGAGGCTGTTGGCCAAGGCTTGCTTGATATCCTCTTTCTGAGCTACCTTCAGATTCACCTCCTTCCCATCCCAGGTCTCCAGCACAGAGGTCTGCAGGGCTTGGCCACAGGATAAAGTCAGGGCCCATGGCTTCAGCAGGGGTGCTTGTTGACGACACTGAGGTTGATGAATGCCTCCTTCTTATTCTGGTCTCCAGACAGGAAGATAATCCCAGGAACAGCTGGAATGGGGTGGGAGCTGGGGGCCTGGACAGGGAGGGGCGCGTGCTGGGGAGGTTGGCCTGTGCTGTAACAGTTGCCATGGCACTCTTCTCCTGAGAAAACTTCTGTGTGTAGGTGTGGCCTGGGGTTAACATATTGGGCTTCAGCAAAGTGCCTTCCTGATAGATGCAGTGGTCGCACAGAGCCATGTAGACTGCAGCCAGTACCTTCTCAGTTGCACACTGACAAGGCTTCAGGACATGGTCCCCATCAGGGAGGATCTCAGGCTCCAGGAAAGGCGTGTTCCCATTCTGCTAGCAGATGCTGGCATAACGGACCAGCGCCTTGACATTTCCCATGATGGCAAGCCTTAGGGGGTATGTTCCCCAATCTTCAGCACATGGTGTCACTTGGCAAAGTCAGCTCCATCCTTCTAGTAATGGGCACAGCGCTCGGACAGCCCATCCAGTCCTTGGGTGATGGTCTTGCCATTAGTTCCTGCCTGGGGCACCACACCCTTGTCTACCCTGATGCCCACACCATTACGAACAGTACAAATACCTAATAACGTGGTGAAGCCATAGGCCACAGTGATGAAACTTTAATATCACTGCTTTTAAGTAGATTATTAAAATATGTTTTGAAAACTGTGAGCACCAGAGAAGCTGTGATGTAGCAAGAAATTGAAAACATTAATCACTTGGAAATACACATGAAGAAAAATATTTAAACAGTGTCTGCCATATTTCATAGCATTTCAGTTGATCCACAATCAAATTCTAGTTTCAGGGTATTATTTACAAGGCAAAAAAAAAAAGTCCAAATCAAATATTTTTATAGAGGTCAATACATAGTAGAAATAGAGACCTTTTATTCTAATCCATTTCTTTTCTCTAAATATGACAATACTAAAGTTATTTTTTAAAAAAAATAGTAGGAGTTCTAAAATTATTTTCCAAAAAGAAAAATCTAATGAGGACAGACTACTTACCTCAAGAGAAAGTCTGGGGGAAAAAATGATGGAATGAGTAAAAGTGCTAGTAAGATAAAATTGTTAAAAGTACAGTCCTCAGTAATATATAACTATAGTCAATTATTTATAAACTGAAAGAATGTTCTTTGAAATGTCAAGGCCAACCAAGCTCTATGAACAACTGTTTAATTAGAAAACCGAAGCAGATAATGTAAGCTATTGATCAGCTGGCAAACTGCTCTGAAAGAAAAGTATTTCCATAGACTCAGATTAATTTAATGCTGAGGAATATCAAAGCAGCTAAACTCATTGGCATATGTTAAGTGGCAAAGAATAAAACAGACTGGGCTTATAGCCAGGTTTAGACATGGCTCCATTGAATATTCATTCTTGGATTGTTCTATAACTGATCACTCTACAAAAAGGTGCAATAATTCCAGCTTGCCAAAGAATAATACTTGTGATCCAAAGCAAACTAAGCTGATCCCCTTCCCAGGGTAATTTTTAAAGTATTGTCTTGCTTCTGTTTCTTAACACACTTAATTTCCAAACAAACAGTGTAGCCAAGCAAACCGTGTAGTGTCCAAATAGTAAAGAAAACAGCACAGCATATGGAAAATGAATTTGTGAGAGTTGGTGACAGTTGCTCTCTTCGTAGATTTATCAGCAGCACGCAACACAATAAACCATCCAAACCTAAGTGCCAAATTCTCTGATAAGATAAATGACAATCATTTTGTAGCACTCACCTGAAGATTTTTTTTGTAAACCCAGAAAAGGACAATAACTTAAACTATCAGTGAAGAGAACAAGTATTGTAGCATCCTACAAAAAATTTTCTTCTTTCCTGATTTTTTGGATTTTTTTTATACATTCTCCTATTTCTTTTGTCCCTTTCTCTCTGTTCCTCCTTCACTTTCATCTCTCATTATGCTGCTAATCTAGAAGCATGTGAGGTACAGAAGTGAGACGTTCTTTTACATAAATTTATTTACAAATAATTTTGTCACTAAATCAATGAGGCAATACCATAGTCTTCCTGTACTGCATCATACAAGAATAGAAATTGCAATTGTAAAAATAAAGCAAAATGACGATAGTAGTTTATAAACTAAATCAATGACAAGTAGAACTAAGCCCTGTTGTTGTTATATGCCCTCCAGTTGCTTGTGACTCATAGCGACCCTATGTACAATAACCCTAAACCCTGCTCTATCACTTGTCAATCTGACACACCTATCCCCACTACCCAAGTGACGGAAACAACCCATCTCATCAAGGGTCTTCCTCTCCTGTGCTATCCCTGCACACTCCCAACCATGACATCCCTCTCCAAGGACTGATTCTGCCTTGCAACATGTCCACAGTATGTCAGACAAAGCTTCAGAACTAAGCCCTACTCAGTCTAAATTATAAACATATATTATATTATCTCCTCAGATAGCAAACACTATTGGATGAGAAAGTTAAAACCAAAATCAATTCTGTTTAAAAATAAGGAATTCCTACAATTGGGATAATCCAGCACGTAAGGTGATCTGTGACATTCTTCTAATTATTTCTGTGTTTAGAGAGAATGCCTGGAGAATATGAGAACAAATGACAGATGCCGTGAGACCGTGCTGTTTTATATGCACCCGTATGTTTTTTTTCTTACTGTCTTCCTTGTTGTTGTTATTAAGTGCCGTCGAGTCGTAGGCAACTCATAGTGACACTATGAACGAAAATCCTCAACACTTGTGTGACTTTCATCCTTTCTCCAGGTTCATAGGGTTTCCATTTACGGAAGTGGATGCCACTCCTGTTTCCAAGCTTGTTTTAGTTGGGGAGCTCCACCAAACACTGTCTGCCATTAACGCATTTGACCCATCAGTTTCACAGTGTTCAGCTTCACGGCAATCACAAGTTACCTCCGTATGGGAAGTGGGCACATCAGGTCTATACCACCGAGAAGAATGAACAAAAATGATGAAAAATAGGCTTGAGTGCCATGGATTAAAAGTCACCCAGAGAACAATCTTAAATGTTATTCTCATACCATATACATATTTCTTTCGAAGATTTTTTAGTAGTAGTAAGAAATTCATAGAACTCAAACTATAGTTTTGCTCCAATTCAATTATTTAGAAAAAAAAAGTGCCATTAATTCCAGAGTGAGTATTAAATAGCTCTGGATTTAAAGTTTTCATTCCTATATCAAACATAGTTGAGACAAAGCTACCCTCTTATTGCACAATTATCCCTGTATTTTTAACCCCATAACTGTTATAGGTGAAAGAAAGTTAAAACATTACTTCTAACATACAAGTGAAGGTCATAGAACATTCTGTGAATCCAGAAAGCCTGAATCAAGGACTTAGAAAATCTTGTCCCACTGAAATGACTATAACACTTATCTGAAAGAAGTAAAGACTTTTCAATTGGAAGCTAAAAGAAAGTTTCTTTTTTATCCAATTGTATGGTGCTATGAGTTATAGATAATTGGGATCAGGTCAGTTTATCTCCATTGAGTTTGAACTGAACTAATAATGCTCCAGTAGGATTTCAGAGGTTATAAATCACATGGGAAGTGATTGCCCATCTTTCTCTCTCAAAGACCCCAGAGAAGTGAAGCCTTTATGTAAGCAGCAAGATCTCTGTGGGCTACATCACATATTCATAAACTATTTTCTACATTTTACAACATATATTCCGATTTATGGGTCATCTGAGACCACATGATCAGTGAAAGACAAAATAATGTAAGTGGAAATAGTTAAGCAACCTTTCTGTTAACCAAAAATTGACAGTTTCCACTCATTAGTTTACTTAAACCTGCTAGTTGCTCCCATGGAGAAAAGGCCCAGCAATCTACTTCTATAGATTGTTGTTGTTGTTGTTGTTGTTGATGTTCTTATGTGCTCTCAAGTCACCTGTGACTCATGAGCACAATAGCTCTGAACTCTGTCCTCTTGTGAGCCAATCTCACTGCTTCTGAGACCCTTTACCCCCATTGCACCAGTCATTATGTCAATCTATCTCCTCCAGGGTCTTCCTCTCTTATGCTGTCCCTCTATCCTTCCAAGCATTATGTCCTTCACCAGGAATTGGTCCCTCCTGGCAACATGACCAAAGTACATGAGACAACTTCAAAATCTTTACCTTTAAACAGCAAGTTGGTTTTACCCGTTCCAGGACAGAGAGTTCTCTTGGCAGTCCATAGTATATTCAATACTCTTCTCTAGAATCACAGCTGAAAGGTATTGATTCTTCTGGGCACTTTTGTTTTGTCCTATGGAATTACTACCAGTCAGAATCAACTGGATGTCATGCAAAAACTTCCAGGCTAATGCAACAGAAGTCAGTATATTTTCTCCATGTATCTCATTCCATTTAGAAGCAGCCTATATTTTTTATATTTCCAATATTCAACTTGCTCTTTTTGCTATCAAGTTGAAATCGACACATTAATTTCCAAACCTAAAAATCACATGGATGGAGATTGTTCATTTCTCTCCTACGGAATCTGTTAGATTGGAGTCACCAGAGAGGCTAATAATCCTTTGGGTTAGCAGTTCAACTCTCTATTATTCCCTATTTATATTACCTAGATTTTGTCATCAGTTATTGTTGGGTTTTTTTAGATTGTATCTGTTGTTTTTGTTGTTACATATCATCGAGTCAACTAAAACTCATAGCACACCTATGAACAACAGGTCTATGTAGTGTCCATCCTGGGCCATCCTTATGATCTCTGTCATTTTTAAGCCCACTGTGGTAGTCACTGTGAAAATCCATCTCATTGAAGGTCTTCATATCTTTTGCTGACCCTCTACTTTCTCATCACGGGACTAGTTTCTCCTGAAAAAAATATCCCCAAAGTAAGTGAGACAAAGTTTCAGCATCCATGACTCTAAGGAGCACACTGGTTGCACTTTCTTCAAGACCAATTTAATTGTTCTTTGATGTACCATAATTGTTTTTTGATGTACCATGGAGTATTCAATACTCTTGGTCAATACTACAGATCAGAGGCATCACTTTTTCTTCTTTCATCTTTACTCACTGTCCAACTTTTAGATGCATAGGATGTAATTGAAAAGACCATGACTTGGATCAGACACACCTTAGACTTTAAACCGATATCCTTGCTCCTTTAGGATTTTGAAGAGGTCCTTGATAGCAGATTTCCCCAATACAACATCTGTTGCTTAATTTCTCAATGTGCTACCATGAGTATTGATTGTGGATCTAAGTAAACTGAAAACATTGACAATTTCATTCTTTTCTTCATCTATTACAATGCTGCCTATTGCCCTAGTGGTGAGGAGTTTACTATTTTCCCCCCATTTTTTCTAGGTTTTCTCTATTCCAAAGATTGCCACTTAGTCTATGTAGGTCTTGGTCTAAAGATTTGATTCTTGGTCTTGTAGGTTCCACATGAGTAAAATTAAGAGCATTAGAATAACCATTCTCAATTTTACCCATAATTTATTATGATGCACACAGTCTTTCTTAACATGAGTTCCTTTTCCAAATAGTATCCAGTCTTAGCAACATGCCCAAAATATGAAGCTTCACCATCCTTGTATCCAAGGAACAGTCTGGCTACACTTTGCCCAAGACTTATATGTTTTTCCTTTTTACTGTCTATGGGATATTCAGGGCTCTTTCCAACACCAGAATTCAAAGGCATCAATTCTGTCATCCTTATTCATCATGCAATTCTCAGGTGTATGACAAGTTATTGCGAAGACCATGGCCTGAATTAGGTACACCTTAGTCTTTAAATTCATATCCTTACTCTCCAGTAACTTAGAGAGGTACCTGAGAGTGCACTTTGCCAATGCAATATATCTCCTGATTTACTGATTTCTCTACCAAGGACATTGATTGTGAATTAAAATAAGATGAAATTGATGACAATTTCAATTCTTTCTCCATCTATAATGATGATGTGCTTATTGGTCCAGTGGTGAGGATTTTATTCTTTTTTACTTTGAGCTGTACTGTATATGGAGGACTGTAGTCTTTGATCTTCTGTAGTGAGTATTTCGAGTCATCCTCACTTTCAGTAAGGTTGTGTCATCTGCATAACACAGATTGTTGAGGAGTCTTCCTTCTATTCTGATGCCACATTCTTTTTCAGAGAGTACAACTTCTCAATTGATTTGTTCTGCATACAGATTGACAAAGTATGGAGAAAAGACATAATCATACTGCACATATTTCTTGATTTTAAGCTATGCGGTGTTCCTTTGATGTTCAAACAACAGCTTCTTAATCTAGGGTTAACTTTCGTATGAGCATAATTAAGTGTTCTTGTATTCCCATTCTTCTCAATGTTAGCCATAGTTTTGTTTGTTTGCTTATTTGTTTGTTTGTTTGTTTGTTTATGATCCACACAGTTAAATATATTTGCTTAGTCAATAACACTCTTCTAGTATTCTTAGCTTTCCAACAGGATGCATTTATTTTCAGCAGTGTTAGCCCTGGTATGAGGCCTAATTTAAACCAGCTTGAACTTCTGGCAGTCCTTTGTCGATGTACTCTTCTAGCAATTTTTGGATAATCTTAAGCACCATTTTTCTTTCATTTGATAGTACTGATATTTTTCAATAATTTCCACATTCTGTTGGATTGTCTTTCTTGGGAATGGGAACAAATATGAATTTCATCCAATCAGTTGGCCAAGCAATTGTCCTCCAAATTCCCTAGCACTGATTGATGAGCACATCCAGAGCTGCATCTGTTATTTGATAAACTATATCACATGAATTGCTAGAGCCATTTTTTGGTTTTTGGTTTTTTTTTGTTTTTCCGGTGCTTTCAGTGCAGCTTGAACGTCTTTCTTCATTATCATTGGCTCTTAACTACATGGTACTGCCTGAAATTTTTCCCTGTCAACCAATTATCTTTGGTAGATTGATTCTGTGTATCTCTTCCATCTTCTTATGATGCTTCTTGTATTATCCAAGATTTTTCCCATTGTATCACTCAGTATTGCAACTTGAGGCTTGAATTTATTTTTCAGTTTCTTCAACCTTAGAAATGTCAAGCAAGTTCTTCCTCCCTTTTTTTCCTTGCAGCTCTAGTTCTTTGTGTACACTATAATAATATGCAAATTGCTCACAGAAATATTCATTTTCACCTCTTTTACTTTGACAATCTATCCTTTTGTTTTGGCTTCTGAACACTGTAGAAATGTCCCTTTCCATGTTGGCCATTTGGCCCGTACCATGATATATGTATGTCTTGTTGTCATAGATAACCTTGGCCAGGGGGGTCAAGCAGTCGGTGGTACAGGAGGCATTGCTGACAATCTTGAGAGAGTTGTCATACTTTTCATGGTTCACATCCATCACAAACATGAGGGCATCAGCAGAAGAAGCAGAGATGATTACCCATTTAGCATCACCCTTCAAGTGAGCCCCAGCCTTCTCCAAGGTTGTAAAGACCCCAGTGGACTCCACAACATACTCAGCACCAGCATCACCTCAATTGATGTTGGCGGAATCTCACACCTGGAAGACAGTGATGGCTTTCCCATTGTTGACCAGGTTCCCACTCTCAGCTTTGACAATGCCATTGAACTTGCCATGGGTGGAATAATACTGGAACATATAGACCATGTAGTTGGAGTCAATGAAGGGGACATTGATGGCAAAAATGTACATTCTGCCAGAGCACCCCTGGTGACCAGGTACCCAATTCAGCCAAATCCATTTACTCTGACCTTCACCATCGTGTCTTAGGGTTGTGTCTGAGGCTGCATGAGAAGAGAGGGCAATCTGTCAATAGAGGAGAAGCAGGGAGCTGGATGTGGGGGGAAAAAAATTAACCACTTGAAGAGTGATCCTTTTCATGAAAATGCAGGATAGCTGTGGCCAAAACAATACAAAAGAAACAAAATTATAATATATGCAGAATAAATGTTAACTCCTCCATTTCTGATGGAAAATAAACACCAGATTAAAAAGAACTTCTGCTATTTTGTCCACATTTGTATATCCAGCAGTTGGCACAATGCAGAATGCCAAATAAAAATTTATTAAAGTGTTATTAGAAGATGTATTCCACTGGGCAAGTCTGCTGCCAGGGACCTCTCCAAATTACTGAATAGCAATGATGTCAGTTTGAAGACTACAATGTACCTTATTCAGGCTTTTCAATCACTTGCTGTATCTTTGAGAGCTAGAAAATAAATAAAGGAGATAGAGGAAGAATCGATGCTTTTGAACTGTGATGTTGGAGAAGAGTACTAAATCCCATGTGCTTTCAAAGGAACAGATATAGCTGTGAAATAGTGTAGCCTGTACGCTCCTTAAAAGCAAAGATGGTGAAGCTTCATCTCACATATTTTGGTATGTCTCTATTCCTAGGAAAGGGACATAATACTTGGAAACGTGGAGATCAGCAAGTGGAAGACCCTCAACTAGATGGATTGACATAGTAGATGCAATAATGGGCTCAAGTGCATCAGAGGTGATGAGGATGACACAGGATTGGACAGGGTTCAGGTCTCTTGTCCAGAGAATCAATATAAGTTGTACTTGATGGCACCTAACAACAACAAAATAAAATATTTGTTGTAAGGCAACAACAAAATAAAGCATGTAAACACAGTGAGTGGCAAGCTATTGTGTTCTCAGATGCCATCAAGTGGATTCTTCTCATAATGACTCCATGTGACAGAGTTTTCTTGGCTGTACTTGTTATAGAATCAGATTATCAGATCTTTCTCATACAGATTATGTTCAAACCTCCAAACTTTTCACTAACAGCCAAGCAATTAACTGTTGCATCATCTGGGCTTCTTCTCTGTCCGATTTCACAAACATGCAATCCATATTTTAATTAATCAAATATATAACATACCCTGCTTTTTCTACTACTGAATTTGGGGGGCTACACTGGGGATTTTTACTAGAAAGTGATACAGGTATTATTTAAGTAAATAAATTTCTACACCATAAATACGTGAAAATGTTTGAAAAAACATTCACAGCTTGCACTCTAGAAGTAACACCACCTCATTGCATCCATACTTATCCAAATGACTCAGCATGCCATTTTTAATTAATGCCTAGGGTTAAAAGCCAGTTGGGTAAACTCACTAAACCATTATTTAGAGCGGCTGAGATCGGTGGAACAAATGCATTCCTGCCCATAGCAACTCATAAGGCAAGCAAGCACTCTCTGCTCCAGAATGGGACAGTTTGGTTCTTTTGAATATGTAAAACAAGCCCATTGCATGATAAATCAGAACTGATGACTTCAAAGTTGGCTAACTCTTGGGCTTTATTAGCTACAAACACTGCAGTGCATATAAATGAAAGAACTTTTCCCACACATTACCTGAAGAAATCTAAGACTTTTTTTTTTTTAGGAAGAAGAAAGGATGCAACAATAAAAGATTAACCCAGTTGCATTAAGAGCCGTGAGAGGCTGAGCAAGGCTGCTCACTCTCCCAGGTTCCCCTCACGGTGAACAGAAGGCTTGCTTTAGCGCTCCCTCAGGAGCACCTCTCACATCCCGTCCACATGCTGTGAGTCCAAGACACAGCTTCTCTAGCTATATTTGGCTGACTGGTTATTTCACTTGATTTTTTTGCTCTACTCATCTTATTCTGTATCCCCCTGTGTGGTGAAAACAATTCGGACAGAACTAGAGTAGCTTACAGGATTCGTTGTTTAATTTTTTCTTTCTGAATAATTCATAAACAAAGTCTTAACAAACTCATCTTTCCTGTGCCATTACTATGCATTCAGGTTTCCCATGCACTCTTTTGCTTCTATAATAAGGGAATGCTGGATCCCAGGTCTCCTCTTAACTTATGAGTGTTGGATACTGTGTTTCTTATTAATGCCTCTAGTTCATTTTGGTTGATCTACATACAGAGTTGTGGCTATTCCCCATTCATTGTTCTATCTTCCTTATCACTCTTGAATTACCTTATTCTTTGCCAACATGAGTTACACTAACTCCTAAAATCTACCTTACACCCAAAGTAATTTGTCTACAACACAATTTTGCCTTAACCTTGAATGATTTTGAAGCATCTGTGATATATGAGGGCATCAGAGGCTCACCTTTCATGTAGGATTCTTGGGTTTGTTCCCTGGTCAACGTTCAGAGAGCACAGCTACCACTCATTTGTAATTGGATGGTCAACAGATTTCAGTGGGACTTTCAGACATAGCAAAGGAGGAGGAAAGGTCTAAAGATTTGCTTTTGAAAAAAAATCTCTCTTTGAACACCCAGTAAGTCATAACAATCTAGTCCACAAACAATCTTTCAGTTATCTCTTGGTCCTGTTCTGGACTCTTTTATTCCACCACACACAAGGTCATCACAAGATAGGGCCAAATAAATACCTAATTTAACAGCAAAGGTAAAAAAGAACATCTTACTTGGCAAGGAAGAACGGTCAGAGAAAAAAGAGGAAGACTCCCAACAAGACAGACTGACACAGTGATTCTAACAATTAGCTGGAACATTTTAGAGATGGGTGGATGGGCAGAACAGGGCCAAGCTCAGATCTGTTGTTTATAGAGCTACAAGGAATTGTGCCCCACTCAGGGGTATCTAACAATATACTAGCAATATTTCCTTCTTAATTTTATCCTTTAACTCAGCTAAAGTATCCAAATTGATGTGTTACATCATCCAAACAAATGACAAAAGTTACAGACAGAATGTTACCTTATATTCCATATGTTGGTGGTGGTTGTTATTGTTGGGTACAGAAGCATAGCTCACCATCCAGCAGGTTTTCTGAGGCAGTTAATCACATGGGAGGAGATTGCTCATCCTTCTCCCTCCGGGCAGCTGGTGGTCTAACCTAGCAAAATAAGTTACAGATATTTAGAACTCAGGGTATCGAATTAATGTACAGAGGAATTAAGGGTCATTTGGGATCAAGAAGCCTAATTCCCACAGGGTCTGAGAGCCACCCACCAGCCCAGCCTCCTCACACTTTCAGTTTGTAAACCTTTGAATACTCCCTGCTTACTTCCGCTCTGGGACTTTTGAATGGTCTGCACCTGAGTTTCAGATACTCTTTCCTTCCCTCTTCACTTGAATTCATTCATCCTCCAGGCAAATAGAAACTTTTCCAAGGAAGTTTTTCTGAACTATCCAGATTAACCTTGCTCTGCCAATGTTATGTTCTCACAAAACAGAATACAATGCAATTCTCCTGTGTAGCACCTGATTTTTCACATTTGGTTATTTATTTTCCAATATTTCATTTTTGTTTTCTGTACTTGCCTGTAAAATCTTTAAAGACACAGAATACACCAGATTTTTGCTCCCCAGGTCCTAGCAGAGTCTCTGCTAGTCAGAGTTGATCTATAAGTATCTTTTAACTGACCAATTAAGTGAATTAATAGACTGGGAGCATAGTTTTCCTTATTGGAGGTTCCTGAAAGAGTAGATGGAAGTTATACACTGCTAAAATGACAAGCCAAAGGTTGAGCAAAATCAAGCTATTATAATTTATTCTGTAGGAACAAAGCTAAATATTTTAAGCATCATCTGCCTGGACAGCATGGTTAGGTTGCATGTTAATAAGATACTTTATAAGAAACATATTAAAAATGTTGTTATTGTATACCATCAAGTTAGAACAGAGCTATAGCTGACCCTCCAGGAGGGTTTCACATGGAAAAAGGTAGTTTAAAAAAGGGGTGGGGTGCAGTAAAAAAAAAAAAAAGGCAGTATATCACCTTGGAGGATGTTCATCCTTCTCCTAAGCAACAGCTGGTGGATTCAAACCACATGCCCTTGGGATTGAAAAATAGCTTTTAATGTTGCTGGCTTAATAATACCAGAAACAGACAACCCTTCCATATCTACTCCTTCTAGTCAACACACATGGAAAGAGAAAGACAGTGGAAAAGGGAAAAGAAGAGAGAAGGGGAGAAAAAGAGAGAGAAAGGGTTCTTGAATATGATGCTATTGGTCATATGTATATGCGTGTGTGTGTGTGTGTGTGTGTGTGTGTGTGTGTGTGTGTGTATTTCTCCCAGGCATATGCTTCTCACTAATGAAATACTTAATTGATAATATATGCATTAGTACATGTTGTAAAGACACTCTTTCCATTTGGATAATCTGATTAAAATCCCATTCATTAAACATTCCCTCTTTAACAACTCCTAGTTGTTCACAGAAATTACATAAAAGGTAGAGTAAAACAAAGAGAATACCTTCTTTTTTAAGAAAAAATGTTTATTAAAATTTTAATGACAGTTTATAAAGAACTTGAATTTTTATTCATTCATTCATTCATTCATTCATTCACTCATTGCTGTACATTTTGCTCCCTGCCATACCTCACCCCCAGTCGCTTTCTTCTTTGGGAAAAAAAATTCTTTCATTGTTATACAGTGCCCCCCACACCCTGGACCACTTTAATATACAGCTCTTATCCTGGACTCTTGTGATGTCAATAACACCTAATTATATATTCCTTTTTTAATCGTTCTCTCTCTCATCTGTTTCAATGCCGTGTACATTATTTATTCCCTTAGTTTTCCCTTCAACTCCCAAACTGTGGTATATTCACACAATGGAATACTATGCTGCACTGAAAAACAAAGAACTCATGAAATATTATACAAAATGGGTGACATTATGCTGAGTGAAATATCTCAGTCACATAATGACAAATAATGCATAATGCCACTGTTTAAAACAACACTGACATGAAGGTTGGGGAGAATATCTTCTAATATTTTACAATCCGTGCTTATTCAGATAGTTTGTTCCCTTAGTCAGATTTTATTTTAGGTAACTATTTCATTCAAATGGTTAGACTAGTTAGTCTCTATACCTTTAATGCTTCACTGAAATGAACCCAAAAGACTATTCTGATTATCAAGTAAACTACTCTCCCTAAAATGAAATCTCATGGCTGAGGGCCAAGAAGCTCCACTGCAATACCAAAGGCACATGGTTCAAAGCCACTGGCTCCTTTGCGGGAAAAGAATGGGCTATCTCATCCTATGCAATTAATTGCCTCTTAAAACCCAGGATCAGTTATGTACAGGTCAGTTCTGACTCTACAGTACACAACAACATTCAATCAAGTATATGTAGACAAAACTGAGTGAAGATTACAAAGGGGTTTGATATACTATTCTATTTATTTCATATATGCTTGAAATTTCCTAATAAAACATTTATAATTTCTAAAAGACAATACACAACAGTAGTTATCACACAACTGCTGTGGTCCACACCTTCTTCTAGTCTACCAAACACTTTTTTAAAACAAATTAACGTACAGCTGGTTGATAATAAAGGAATAAAGTAAGTATACACAAATGATATATCTGTACCCAATATCCCTAGGCGCATTAATAATTTACTTAAACTAATACATGCCAGGAGCTACACAGTGTATCAGTAGAACCAAATGCAGGTTGGGAGAATACAAGATACAGATGTCCTGCAACTATTGGTTTACTCAACACAATGGGAAGAAGGCTCCAGTTTTAACCAGGCTTTAAGTATTGCATGGATTCTGCTACCTTGAGAATCCCTGCACATGAAGCAATCATTCATATTCAGATATCCATCTGATTTACCTGTCTTTTATACAGGCTCGGTAATGTCTTTTGACTTTTTTTTTTATTCTATTTACCCAACTCCTGTTGCAAGCCTTACTAGTACCCCTACTGCCTTAGGGCTAACAGTTGTGTAGTCTAAGGCTGAGAACATAGGCTCAGCAAACAGAACATGAGTGTGCCATGGAAGGATGAGATGTAACGGCTGATGCGCTGAACAGGATTGTGAAGCTCAGGGCTGTGGTGTTTATCCAGAACTTCAATCCAGATTAGGCAAGTATAAAGTAAAAGGGCACAGGATCAGCCTGCAAGTGAATGACTCCAGAAAGGCTGCTGTAGCCCAGTTCTCATGTTTATTTGTTTAAGTTTAGAGATAATAGTATTAAATTAGCAAAGACAAGCAGTGAATGAAGCCCTGGAGATGAATTAGCCAGTATCTCTGGTCATCTATTTCCACCACTTATTCACTGACCAAGCTTAACTTGCCATGTATCTACCAATCCACGAAAGCTAATCACAGTGATGAGGAGCCGTGCTGCCATCCCAAACAACACGCTTTGAATCCGCCAACTGCCCTACAAGAGAGATATGGGTCGTTTTCCCCTTTGTGCTTAACCTGCCTCTGGACATCCACTGGAGGGTCAGCTATATGTGGGAATAACCACAGCAACATCATTCACTAGAGAAGACAAGTGACATAGCTCTTGAACCATGCCTCTGAATTACTGAATTTAAATTAAGGACAAGATAGAATTATTAACAGTATTCTCAGTCACTTTACTGTTAGTTAATCCCAGTGCTACTTCTTTTCACTTTCTCTGTCAAATACTAAACAGTGATGCATTTTCTGTTCTCAATTTGAATGTCTCCCCTCTGCCCCCCAGACCCATGAAAAAATATCTATAGGTTGCATTCTATTGTATTAAAGAAAAAAGCTTGGCCTCAATTATATGCATATTTTGAATGAAAGTATTGCCTAATCTGGATTGCCGTCCTAGGTAAGCATCACAGCTCTGGGCTTCACATTCGTGTTTGGCCCTATCAGCCATAACATCTCACCCTTACATGGCACACTCCTGTCATTAATTTTCATCATGTTGAACCATTTATTACTGATATTAAAGGCACTGAAGAGCAGATATCATTATCTTTAAGGAGATTCCAAAGCATCTTTCAAACCTGATGCTTGGATCTAAACCACTCAGCATGTTCGGTAAAACATTCACAACACAGCTATCTGTTTTTGGAATAAGTGCCCCTCTCCATTCTAGTTAATTGAAAACAACTCCAAATTGCCCTCCTGAGCATAAAGAACCAGGGATTAAGATATAGTAGTGGAAAAGAATCAGGGGTTTTAAAGACTTATATAAACAACACAGTTGTTTGAGCGGGTGACAAATAAATTCAAGCTCCCCAGGACACACTTGTTTAGGAATTTACCAATTAGGCATTTTATTTGATCTTTGGGTCTGGGTGAGCCACAATTCTCTAGAATTGAAGAGGAGATTAATGGACCAGAGACAATGGCTAATTCATCTCCAGGGCTTTGTTCATTGCTTGTCTTTGCTAATTTAATACTGTTATTTCCAAACTTAAATAAATCAAAATGAGAATTGGGCTACAGCACCACTTCTGGAGTCATTCACTTGCAGGCTGATTCTGTGTGCTTCATCTTTATACTAGCCACCATGAAAATAATGGCCTCCTTTTGAAAAGATGAAAATAGTAGAGGAATGACATTTTTGCATATTATCTCTGTTACCTCTGCTCATTGGTGGCTGGGAGGATGGAGAATAACTTAACATATTTACAAAGTGACAAGACACAGAAATTTCAAAAAGAGTTTCCATTTGGGGACCTGATTGCTCACAATAGCTTAGAGGAGAATGAGTACAGTATGGGGCCCAGATAAAAGAAAAAGCGGGGTTTTTTTCTTAATGAAAGCTCTGGAATCTAAAATGAGGCACAGCATGCTATCTTGCAGCGGTTTTCTATTTATTTATTACTTTTAAAAGATATATCTGTGGACTAACAATCTTTGTGTTCTATCCTTGCATATCCTCATCTTTAAGTGTGGAAAATACACTTTGGAAGTGAATTTTCTGTAGAAGAGAAATAAAATTTATGTTACCTGGCTGAAAAAGAAGTTAACGCAACTCCCTACTCCCCCAAATAGAAAAACTTTATTTTAAACATGAATTCCTTTGAGTAACAACAAATCAACTAAACATTACAAAAAAATAAATAAATAAAATAGGTATTAAAAACAAAGAGCAATTCCATGTAAAAGCATTAATTCCTAGTCCTCTTTCTTCACATGAATTCTGGACTAAGATATTGCCAACTGAAGAACTCACCGGTGAACTCAGGGTCTGACAATTTTAGATGCATTAGCATTCGTAAAATAAAATAATCTTTCAAGCACATACGTCTCTTCAAATCCGTCTTCACTGCAGTGCACTCTCAACGATAATGTTGAAATAAATAGCAAGGCCCTTATAATTCTAGTATTTTTAAAATGCTGTTCCTTGTTATACTCAAGTAATAGAGGAGAACCTAAAGTTTTGTTTATTTTTTAAATACCTAACAAGTTTCTCTGTAGTGAATGTTTTGCTTATTCACAAAGTCCAATGTTAGCCAATAACTGAGAAGAATTTTAAAATATTCTATCCCAAATGAAAGGAAATGTGGTTATGATAATTAAAGTTTTTTAGGTTTGTAAAGAATCTAACAGATTGTCTTCCCTAAAAGTTTCGGGTTTTGATTTTTTTTTAATTTTCTTTTTTTAGCATTCGCTAACATAAAGGGAAGAAAGAAACAGAGGTGAAATATCTGAAGTGTGATGTAGAGTCTAGTTCCTTCCTTATGACATTATGCAAAAATTCTCAGAGAATCTTAGTCTTGCAACCTGTATCTTTTCTTCTTTGTTTCTTCTAACCATGAGAGGAATAGCCTTGGAACTGAACCTCCCTTTGTCATGCGCTACCCTAAGTACTAAGTCTGTGCAAAGTAGGTAACATCTTGAAGATACTTAACAAACTGTGATTTAATGACTCTTCCTTCATTCCTGTTTCCCTTTTTTAAATCTTCACTTTCAGTTAAGTTCCTGTTTTTAAAATTTCCATTCTCAGGCAGCGTTCACACTTCATGAAAATAGCCATGCTTTCCAAGGGCTAATTGAAGCTCTGCAGCTTGTATTGCATCTTTTTAGCAAAAAGATAAAATTATTTTATTTTGGAAACAAGCGAGGGAGATTTTGAAAGTTATCAATTTTCCAGCTAATTAACGCTTACATAGACTCATTAAAATGCATCCCTTCTTTTATGCACATATACTTATTGCACACCTGGTAAATTCAGAATTATTCTGGTAGTAGATTCAGCCTCAGTACAAGACAAGACTCTTCTATGAAAGCTTCCCTTTATGGAATTTAGTTAAGAGGATAATGTCTTTACAAAACTAACTAATAAAGCATGAAATTTTTAAATTCCACTTTGAAGAAACAGAAAGATACCAGGACAGTTCAGAATAAAAATATCTGAGATATCGGGAACACTTACTAATTATCAGGTAATATTCTAAATACTGTGGTTTTGGTAATTCACTTGAACAACAATGTGAGATTCATATTATGATTATTATCCACATTTTACTTAACTTAAACATAGAAGGAAGTGTTGGATCCTGGATGGTAAATAAAACACAGCAGAACAATAAGAAACTAATATGGTACACTGTCTTCCTCACAGTAATGAAATCTTATAACTGAGCTCATTGTAAATAACGCCAGAGCAAGCTGAGCATATTCAATCCCTACATTTGTACACATCATATTTTCAGAGAAAACATAAATGTTTCACTTAAGAAAATCACAAATTAGTAATTTCTTGTCTTAAATACGAAATAAAATAGTTTCTAACATTATGTTTTCATAAAAAAATGGGGTTTTTTTCCTAATCAAGAAACTCTGCAATATTTGAGTCAACCTAAAATAGTATAGAAAAAGATCATATGATTGTAGAACTTTCAAAAGTATGAGGAGAAGCAACTTGTTAAAGTTTATTGGAAGCTCCAACAAAGGTAAATACTTAGTGGACTGCAGCCCCCAAACAAGTGTGTATCCAGAAAAAAAGTAGAGCCCAGTGATTCTGATCTATGTAATAGACTTAAAAATTGTGTTAAAAATGAAAGCATTTTAAGAAGCATAAAGCTATGTTGTTGTTGTTGTTAGGTGCTTTGAGTCAATTTTGACTCAGATAAAGCCTTTGCGCCCTGTCCTATCTTTTATCATTCTCATAAATTCTGACACACTTGGTCTATTGCTGCAGTCATTGTGTGAGTCCATCTCATTGGTGGTCTTCCCCTCATTAGCTGCCTTCCATCTTTTCAAGCCTGATGTCTGTCTCTAATGAATAGCCTCTTCTAGAAACATACCCAGAGAATGTTAGGCGAAGCTTTGTCGTTTTAGCCTCCAATGAGCAATCCTGCTGCACTTTGCCCAAGACTGTTTGCTCTTTTTGCAGTCCATGGGATATTCAGAACTCTTCTCCAATGCTACAACTCAAAGGCATCAATTTCTCTGTCATCCTTATTTATTGCTCAACTCTCAGCCACATTCCTAAAGGCAGTCAACAGTGTATTTGAGACTTTGTGAGGAACTTTATTCTTATATTGGCTTCTTTTTATCAATATGTACAATAGAAACCTGTGAATCAGTGACACAAAGGTTAAAATATTGTTTACTAATTTGTTTTATTAAAAAGATTTAAAAACTTCTAACTCATAGTGACTCTGTATAGTTAAATTTAAATGTGCTCTATAGAGTCTCATTTTCTTAAAAGTGGTTTGCTGGGTTTCTTATTCCAAGGTGCTTAAAACATCTTTTTTTTTTTTTTTTTAGCATCCAAGCACAATAACTGTTTGTCGCTACACTTAACTAAACAGAAACTAATATGAAATACAATGTGGTACAGAAAATATTGGAACAAGTACTATATTGTTGTTATAGCTGCTACTGTTACGTGCTATCAAATGGAGTACAACTCACAACGGCCTTATGAATGGCTGATAAGAGGCCCATCCTATTCTGTGCCATCCTCACATTTCCTGACATGCTAGAGCCCATTGCAGCAGTCACTGTGTCAGTCCACGTGGTTAAGGGTCTTCCTCTCCTTTACCAACCTTCCACCCTTTCAAGCATCATGTCTTTCTCTGAGGAATACCCCTTCCTAGCAACATGTCCAAAGTAAGTGAGGCAAAGCCATTTACCTACAAAGAGCACTCCAGCTGCACTCTCTCCAAGACATATTTGTTCTTTCAACAGTCCATTGAATGTCCAGTGCTCTCCAACACTACAACTCAAAGGCATTAATTCTTCTTCTGTCATACCTGTTCATTGTTCAGCTCTCAGGTATGTAGAAAGACCATGGCCTAAATCATATATGACTTAGTCCTCAGACTGACATTATTATTCCTCAATAATTTAGTGGTCTATGATCAAGAGTCCTCTCTAGCACCACAACTCAAAGGCATCGATTCTTATCCTGTCTTCCTTAGACATTGTGCAACTCTCTGATGCATAGTAAGTAATTGTGAAGACCCATCGACTGGATCAGGCACACGCTAGTCTCTAGATTAACATTGTTGCTTCTTGGTAGTCTGGAAAAGTCCCTGACAACAGATTTTCCTAGTGCAGAACATTTAATCGTGCTAATGCGAAACCTATACTTGGACCAAGAGGCAGTCGTCAGAACAGAGCAGGGCAACACTGCATGGTTCAAAATTGGGAAGGGTATATGCCAGGGATGTGTCCTATCTCCATACCTTTTCAACCTGTATGCAGAGCAGATTATCCAAGAGGCTGGGCTCTATGAGGAGAAGCATGGCTTTAGGATTGGTGGACGATCTATCAACAATCTGCGTTATGCAGATGACACAACCCTGCTCGCTGAAACTGAGGAGGACCTCATGCACTTGCTGCAGAGGGTCAAGAACTGCAGCCTTCAGTATGGACTGAGGCTCAATGTCAAGAAGACAAAAATTCTCACCACTGGACCAATCGGTAGCATCAGGATGGATGGTGAAGAGATTGATATTGTTCATAACTTCAGTTTACTCGGCTCCACTGTCAACACTCTGGGCACCAGCAGTCAGGAAATTAAAAAATGTATTGCGATGGGAAAGTCTGCTGTTAGGGACCTCTCTAAAGGACTCAAGAGCAACGGTGTCTCTCTGGAGACTAAGGTGCACCTGATACAGGCCATGGTATTTGCAATCACTTGTTATGCATCAGAGAGTTGGACAATGACTAGGGAGGATAGAAGGAGAATTGACGCCTTTGAGCTGTAGTGCTGGAGAAGAGTATTGAATGTACCATGGACTGCCAAGAAAACAGATTCATCCTACAGAGGTTTAAACCAGGCTGCTCCTTGGAGGCAAGGATTCTGGGGCTTCATCTGACATACTTTGGACATGTTGTAAGGAGAGACAGGTCTTTAGAGAGGGACATCATGCTGGGTAGAGTAGAGGGGCAGCACAGGAGGGGAAGACCCTCAATGAGGTGGATTGATTCAGTGACTGGGGTAATCGGATGGGTGTGTCAGGGGCAATGAGATTGGCACAGAATAGAACAGGGTTTAGGGCTGTTGTACTTAGGGTCGCTATGAGTCGCAAATGACTCAACAGCACATAACAACAACAACAACAATTCATCTTTTGACTTCCTGACTACTGGTGCCTAGATTGCTCATTGCAGAGCCTAGCACGCTATAATGAACAACCTCAGTCTCTTCTCCATCTATCATAGTGCTCCCAATTGGCCCAGTGGTAGGAATTTTTTACTTCTTAATGTTGAATTTCAATCCATATCGAAGACTACAGTATTTGACCTTCTGCAGCAAGTGTTTCACATCCTCCTCAGTTTTAGCGAGCAAGGTTGTGTCACCTGCATATTGTAAGCTGTTAATGAATCTTCCTCCAATATGTTCCTTGCTGGAATCAAGTGTGTTAATTGTGGATCCAAGTCAGATGAAGTTGTTGACAGTGTCAATGTATTCTCCACCCATCATGTTATTGCCTATTGATATGTGTCAGCCACAACTTGTTATGATCCACGTAGTCAAAAGCCTCTGCATAGTCAATAAAACGTAAATAGACATTCTTCTGGTACTTCTACTTTCAGCCAGCATTCATCTGACATCAGCAATGATATCCCTAGTGCCACATCTTCTCCTAAATCCTTCTTGAACTTCTGGCAGTCCCCTATCTATGTACTGTTCTGTTTTTGAATGATCTTCAGGAGTATTTTGCTTGCATGTGTTATTAATTATATTGTACGATAGTTTCCACTTTCTTTTGGATCACCTTTTTTGGAAATGGGAACAAATATCGACCTACTCCAATCTGTTGACCAAAGAGTTGTCCTCTCAATTTCTTGGCATAGATGGGTGAGCCCATCCAAGGCTGCATCTGTTAATTGAAACAAGTTAATTGATAGCATATCGATTTCTGGGGCCTATTTTTTTTGCCAATTTCTTCAATGCTTCTGCTTCCTCCTTCATTACCATAGGTACTTCTTGAATATTTTCAATGTCAATCAGTTCTTTCAGGTACAGAGATTTTGTGTATTCCCTTTATCTTCTTTCAGTGCTTACTGGGTTATTCAATATATTGCCCATACTTTCTTCCAATATTGCCACTCAAGGTCTAAATTTGTTTTTCAGTTCTCTCAGCTTGAGAAATGCAGAGCGAGTTCTTCTCTTTTTATTCTCCAATTCCAGTTCTTTGCACATTCCATTATAATAGTTCTCTTTATCCTCTCAAGATGCACTTTGAAATCTTCTGATAAGCTCTTTTATTGCATTATGTTTTCCCTTTGTTTGGGTGTCTCAATGCTCTAGTGCAATTTTTAGAATCTCTTCTGACATCTATTTTGGGGGGGTTTTCTCCTCTGTTTCTGTAATGATCTTTTGCTTTCTTTTTTTAAATTTTATTTTATTAATTTTAATGAACATTTATGGAGATTTGGGTTTTCATTCATTCATTGTTGCTCTTTTATCCCTGCCCACTCCTCTACCCACTTTGTTCTTCTCTTTGAAAAGTAGAAGAAAAATTCCTTCATTGGTATACAATCTCCCCACCCTGAGTACAGTCCACTATGCAACCTTCATTCTGGACTTTTCTGATAACCGTAATACCCTATCATATATCGCCTTTAAACTGTCTCTCCCTCATGTTTCAATGCAGTATACATAATTTATCCAGTTTTTCTCAGTCTTGCCCCAACCCTAATGTCAGTCCCATTCTGAAACAGTGGCACTATGCAGTATTTGTCTTTGTGTGACTGAGATATTTCACTCAGCATAATGTCTTCCAGAGTCACCCATTTTGAATAATGTTGCATGAGTTCCATGTTTTTCAATGCAGTGTAGTATTCCATTGTGTGAATATACCACAGCTTCTCTATCTATGAGCACCTACGTTGTTTCCAACTCCTTGCTATTGTGAACTAAGCCGCAGTAAACATAGATGTGAATATGTCTGCTTGGGCATCAGTTATGGTCCCTTTGGGGTATATTCCCAGTAGTGGAATTGCTGGGTCAAATGATATTTCTATTTGCAACTTTTGAGAAAGCACCACACCACCGTCCACAGTGGTTGCACCATTTTACACTCCCATCAACAGTGAATAAGAGTTCCAGTTTCTCCACCACCTCGCCAGCATTTGTTGCTTGCTGTTCTGTTAAATTTTGCTCTTCTTACTAGGGTGAGATGATATCTCATAGTTGTTTTTTTTTTTCTTTTTAGTTGTTTTCTTTAAGGATGATATCTTTGATGTCATTCCACAAATTATCTGGTTTTTTATAAAAGGTGTTCAATGCCTCAAACTTATTGCTAAGATGATGTTGAAATTCAGATAGAATAGATTCAAGATCATATCTTGGTTCTTGTGGTCTTATTTTCATTTTCTTCGGTCTCAATTTGTCCTTGCATATGAGTAATTGATGGTCTGATCCACTGTCCACCCCTGGCCTAATTTAGACTTCCAATATTGAGCTTCTCCAGTGATTTATCCCACAGATGTTATGTAATGTAATATTGGGAGTGATAAGATATTTATATGCACACAAGGAAGACCCTTTAACACAAATATTTTTCAAATATATGCTCCTACATCTAGAGCCAAAGAGGAAGAAATTGAAAAATTTTACCAAATCTTGCAGTCTGCAACTGACCGAACATACAATGAGGATGTGTTAATGATAATTGTTGGCTAGAATGAAAAAGTTTGAAACAGCAGAAAAGGAAGTTGGAAAATATATTCTTGGGGATAGAAATGAGGCTGTAAATAGACAATTGAATTTTGTATTTTCAAGGATTTGTTCATTGCAAATACCTTTTTCAAACGACACAGACCATGGTTTTATACATGGATTTTACCTGGTGGACTGCATAGGAATCAGATTGACTACATCTATGAAAGAAGTAGCATACAGGGGCGTATAAAGTATTCTGAGGAAAGTGAGTACAGTTTCTCAAGAAAAATACCTATGAGATAAAAATGTTACAGCTAGGGGGGAAATAATTATATCCTAAAGAGTTTTTAAATTTGATCATTTATGAACAATAATGATGATGATTGCTATTAAGAAGAAAGTATTGATATCAAATTGCTAAGCCAAGATAGGAAATTCAAAAGAAATATTACATTGGGAATATAAGCTGTCAGGGGCTTCTGTAGAGTAAGGAAGCGCAATGATCTCAGCCTGGAGGTGCCAGATCCAGGACATGGTCCTCACAATTACTTGTATGCATCCAAGAGCCGGACAGTAAGTAAGGATGATAGAAGTAGGATCAATGCCTTTGAGTTGTGATACTGGAGAATAGTGTTGAATATACTGTGAACTTCCAGGAGAATAAACAGGTCTTTCCTGGAGAGGTTGAAACCAGGCTGCTCCCCGGAGGCAAAGATTTTGAAGCTCCATCTCACATACTTTGGACATATGGCCAAGAGGGACCAGAAGGACATCATGCTTGTAAGGGTGGAAGGACAGCACAGGAAAGGAAGACCCAGGATGAGATGCATTGCACTTAGTGACTGGAGAAATGGGATTAGGTGTGTTAGAGATGATGAGATTGACTCGGGATAGGGCAGTTTTCAGAGCCAATGTGCATAGGGTCACTGAGTCACAGGCAACTCAATGGCTCATAACAATGACAATAAGCAGATATCCCATAGCTACTCTCTGGCAGTGTGTAGTTCATAGTGTGCTGTGTTTCTAAGGAAAAAAAATCACGAAAAAGCTGTGAGTCTCCAGAGGCTTGAATCCACCAGCAGTTCCTTAGAAGGAAAATGCAGAGTCTCTTCCTATCCAGATTTACAGCCTCAGTGACCACGGGAAAGTCTCTCTGAGTCAGAAGTGACTCAATGACAAAGAGAGAAATAAACAAAAAACCAAAAATACATAGATAGGGAAGAGAGCAACCAGAGTGCTTCTTGGAGGAAACAAATGGTGAAGCTTCATCTCTCATGATTTGGACATGTTGCTAGGAGAAGTTTTTCCTTGAAAAAGGACATCATGCTTGGAAAGGTGGAGGATCAGTAAAAGAAAGGAAGACGCCTGATGAGATAGATTGACACCATGACTGAGGCAGTGAGCTCAAGTGTGCCAGAAATGATAAGGGTGGTATAAAGCAGACAGGGTTCAAGCCTGTGTTCATAGGACTACTATGACTTGTACGCAACTCAAAGGACAGCAACAATACAAATACAAATACAATTAAAGAAGCTCTGATGGCTTAGTGGTAAGGAATTACTTTGCTAACATGAAGGAATGTGGTTCAAAAACACCAGCTTCTCTGAGAAAGAAAAGTGAGCAATCTGTTTCCATACAATTCACTGCCTCTTAAAACTCACTGGAGACTCAGCTATGGGTCAGTTCTAACTCAACAGTACGCGACATGTAATTTTTCTTTGGAGAAAAATGAAATAATCTTCTATTTATATTTAAAGAAGTTGGATAGAATAAAAGGGTAAGATGTACAATAAGAGATATTTTGAGACTATTTCTAATAATTTCTACCAATTTATACCCCTTAAAATGAAATTACACATAAAGTTTTTATTTAAGTCAAGAAATTGAAGCAATTAATAAGAGTGTGAAATCCATAATCGTTTGTTGAGCTGCTTTTTAAAGCATTTATCATCACAGTTTGTAAATTTCCCTTTCTTAATTGACCATACCTCTTTCACACCGTAGGAAGAAGTAGACATGTTTCTCATTGGCACCACTAGAAGACACATGCAGTAAATCTCAGGAGAAAAATTCAACTTTAATGCATATATAGGAAAATCACTTTCCCCATAAATTGCACAAGCATAATTACTGAACAAAGATGAAATGGCATGCAATTAAGTAGAATACCCAGAGATCACCCAGGGCATATTTACAGAATGGAGGAGACCAAAGAACAGGCTACAGAGACATCTGCTGTTTAGGGAATCACAAAATCATCCAAGGGTCGTGAACCCACTTCGTCTCATGCTGAGTTCTGAAAAGGAAACTGTAAGTACATCCTTATAGATTTAGATGAAGAACCACAAACCTACACCACAACCCTTCTCCTGCCCATCAATCTGCTTACATTCAGATTTCCTTTACTATTAGACATTTAAGTATTAAAAAAAAAAAAGAGCAGTGTTTGTCAGGAAGTATTCAGCTCCTAAAGGTTATGTTAGAGCCACTAGAGTAACACAGTTCAGTACCACCCAGACAACTACAGTTGACACATTGACTTTATACTGAACTTGATTCCACAGCTTTCTTTAAGAATGGTGGCAGAGTGAGAGAGAGGACATTCTGAAAGAAATGGACAATTAGAAACCATGTGTATGACAAAGGAACTCACAGGGGAACTGAATCAGGCAGAGGGAGAAAAGTGTACATAAGTGGACAAATAAAAAAAAAAAAAAAAAACCAACCCAAAAAATAAAAAAAAAAAAAAAAAGGTAATTCTGTGCCCCGGTTTTCCTAAGACAGTGTTTCTTCAACTCCCATGTTGTATCATCACTCTTCATAAAATCTCTCTATGGTTCTTCTTTCTCTTTGCCCCTCCAGTCTTCTTCCTTCCTATCTTCTGAGTTTCTCTTTGGGAAAATGCTACCCCTGTGATCTTGTATCACTGATTCCTCTGTGAGCTAAGGATCTCACTGATGTTGCTGTTCCCCTTACACTGCTTGTCTGTAAGTTATACCACAATTATAGACTCAAAGAGTGAGGCTGGATGTCACACTTTTGGGAGTTCAGCCAGTCTCTGCTGGATTAGACCACTTGAGCTTGCCACCATTGTGATTTTGTGGGTTTTTCTACGTTTACCTCCCACTCGATCCTGAAGGTACAAGGTAGGGCAAAGTATAGATCTGTTGTCCAAAGAGTCACTATAAATCCTAGTAAAGTCTACAACATCTGACAACAACAACAACAGCTATTCAGGACCTTCAACTGTGATTCTTTCAGAGAAGTGGTTGATCTAGTTATGTTCCCTGTCTATAAACCCTGGGGGACTGTGCAGGGTAAGGGTGTTGTGGACTAATTTTAACCATGTGTCTTCGCTTTTCTTCATTGTTCTTTGCTTGAGGGAAAGATTAGTAGTTGAATTTAAATGTCTTCTGACAAGCTTTTAGTCTCCAGTTGGCTACTCACTAGGGTAGGGTGTAGAATATTATCCTTCTGGACTATGTTATCCAGTTGACTTTGATGACTCCCTAAATTATAGTTCTGAGGCCTCCTCATTTTAATCACTTTCCATTTCTAAATTCTGTATTAAAATGGATGTGCTATATAATTTTATTTACATGATTCTCCTTTAGAGTTGAGATCGTACTTGTATAAATCTTCGTATAAAGTAGAAATAAAGTTGAGCAAAATTCATTAATAATATTTGTAAGTACATACGTACATTCTCATTAATGACAACTGTAATATTCTACCAAGTGTGGTTAAGAAATGACAATTAAAAGTTTATAACAAAAGAGGCTATCTGAAATGTTTCTATCTGTGCCTTAGGAAATAGTTGCTCATTATTCAATTATGATTCATGGGGATCTCATGTGAACAGATTAGAATTGCTCTAGAGGATTTATAAACTGTGACCTTTTGGAAGTAGTTTGGCAGTCTGTCTTTCCAGAGGGTTCAAAGTGAATTTGGACTGCCAACATTCCAGCTAGTATTTAAGCACCAAATAAGTCCAATGCAGTAGTCATACATCAAAAAATAAATCCAATATGTATGTCTCACAGAGGAGGGAGTAGGTAATTCCTTGACATCTAGAGTACTAAGATCTACATTTTATTTCCTCCAGAGAAATCATGAAATAAAGTGTGAAAGAATGAACTAAGTTTCTTCTGAAACAAGAAAAGACAAGACAAAGAGGGGAAAGGTGTAGCTAAAAACACTCATGGAGGGGGGTAACATTTATTTCTAGATAAATACGCCATGGTCTTTGGATTTGACTACAATGCCAATTTACGTAGATGGAAAAGAGAACCAACCAGGTATCCCTCTTTGCCACTTCAAGAAGTAACTGCTGGGGAGAAGCAATTACAACCAAATTGCTTACACCTTAAACCCCAGGTACTCTAAATGGATGGACACACACCTACAGCATGAGTCTGTGCCACTGAGACCCTTGGGAGTGGCAGGAGGCAAAGCCATACCAGATGTGTTCTGTAGTAGAGAAAGCAAAAAGATCTTCAAAGTTAGAAGACTCAGGGCCTGGGGGAAAATCTAATATGCCTCTTTCAACAATAAAAACACACATGAAATAACTACATATTTTTCAGTATAAAATAAAAGCAAATAAGAAAGAAAAGACGGGGAAAAGCCATTGTATAAATGGAAAAGATGAAGTCTGTTGATTGTATAAATGGAAAAGATGATATGTTCATGTTTTCCAGTTGAACGGAGGCTTACATAGTCAGAAAATACTTATTGAATAATAGCCAAGGATCTGAGAGGGCCTAAAGATGGCTTAGACACACAAGGAGTGACTCCATCCATCTGAAAAAGCTTTTAGAAGACAAAGGAACAGCTAGCTTCTAACTAAGCAACATGGGGATATGAACACATCAGTTGAGCAGCTCCTACAGCTAGGAAAGCAGTACAGTTAAAAAGCTTAAGAATAAAAATTGTGTTCCAGCAAATGCGTGGTGGTTTGGAGCACTTTGAAATCACATTTACAATAGATTCCTCATTGATAGACATCCAGTTTGAAGATAACTCTCACCTGTGATTTAATGTTCTATGAGTGTGCCCTCATTTTAAAACAAATGAACCCCCTACTCACAACAAATTTCTCACCTTCACTTGCTGCCTAGGCATCTTTTATATTGTTGAATAGGCTTCAAGCCTTTTCTTGCACTAAAAGGCACCCCCAAAACTGCTTACTGTCCATGCAACATTCATCAGGTTTCCTAGGCTGTCATTCTTGGCTAGAAGAGACTGCTCATCTTTCTCCTGTGGAGCAAGTGGTGGAGATGAACCACCCAGCATTCAGCCAACAGCACTATGTGTAACACAATACACAGCCAGGGATTATTTTATCTTGCCCTAACGTAAGGCTAAATACTACAATTGGATTACTGGTCCCATTAATTAGTATTGCATAACTATGAGCAAGTATTTAAAACTTTTAGATAGAAATAATAAAAAACATATATTTTTAGGAATGTTGTTGTTAAGTGCCATCGAGTTGTAGACTACTCTTAGTGACCCTATGAATGAAATATCTGAATACTTTTATAACTTTCATCCTTTCTCCAGGTTCATAGTGTTTCTGGAGCCAAGCCATTTTGGAAGTGGATGCCACTTCTGCTTCCAAGCTTGTTTTAATTGGGAGCTCTGCTGAACACTGTCCACCATGGGTAACCATTATCACATTTTATACATCAGTGTCACAGTGTTTAGCATCACAACAACCATGAATTACCTCTGGACAGCAAATGGACAGGGGCTAGTTTAACTATATGCAAAGTTGCCATTAATTAAACCAACACAGAGGATTCTTGTAACAGAAAGTTTTACCTCTCATATCTATGAGTTCTATGTTCTTGAATCCCAGTAACTTTGGATGAAAAATATCTGCAAAAAGAGGGAAGGGATTAAGTGGTCAAAGCAATTTCTTGAAGACTAAGAGGGAGGGACAAGTACCAGACATGAGTTTTCATCTTGTATTAGGTACTACAGGGAATCTAGAGGTGATTTAAAGTACATAGGAACATGTGCATTGATTATATTAAAAGGCTTGACCACTAAGGGGTTTGGTCCTAAAAGCACCTGAAAACCAATCTCCTGTGGAAACTTGAGTTATGACTTTGTGTACATCATACACTGTAACAATGTATTGATCATCTAAGAAGGTAATATAGTATATATGATTTTTTTAAATATTCATATGTTCAGTTGAACTATGTTATCACTAAGGAAAATAAAATTTGCCCATTAAATGAATTCTTTGGTGAGAAACATTTCTTCATATTAGTGAGTTTCTATTGGCTAGAGAGTTTTTCTCTGCAGGATCAATGCCATCTTTGGAATTTACAATAGGTTTTAGTTGTTTTCAGGTTTCTATGCAAATCTTTACTGAAGAAATCCCAGATGGGCTGTGAGCTGGTGTACCTTGCCCTTTAATTGATTTCCAGATCGAGAGCACTGCCCAGGGAGTCATGCAACACAGACTCCTGTTGAGCCATCCTCCTTTATCCAGATTACCCTTGATGTGTTATCTGGGAGCCCTGCCGTGCTCTCTCTCTTCAGGGGATCATATTTTCCTTTGGGTGGAGATGCCAGAGTTTTACAGATAACTCAGTGGGGGGTTTTCATGGCCATACCTCTTACGATCACAAACTGAGAAGCTAAACCTCCCTTGCATCTAATATAATTCAGCATCATGAATTCTGGGAAGATCCAATATACTCTCTTAAATAAAGCACTTCTCCCCTCCTCATTTTGTTTGTCAACAGTCTGTTTGATGCCCAGGATGATTTACTCAAGAGCAAACACTATCAGATACCTGTGGTTTCTCTGTACTACCTCAGGGGGGCTTCAAACCCCGCCACCTCAGATCTCAATACTTCAAAGAGTTTCCCCTGAAGCTGTGTTTACAGTATCAGCTAAAAAACAAGGTCCTGCTTGCATTCACACACCTTTTCTCTACATTAAATTACTAGCTGCACCTAAATAACTCTATCTGTGTCATTCTTCAGTAGAGCTGAGGATGTTTGTTATGCATTTTAAGTTTTTAGAAGTACCAGTAATGCGTTGAATTAAGATATAAGTGGACATTTGTCCCTTCTTCTATGGTATATATATACTTTTCTCATGGTAGGATATAGCTCCATCTTATGGTAGCAAATTATCTGAAGTTGAGGTAGGATATGGATTAGACATAATGGTAGCATGCAGTGGGTGGGTCACAAATCAAAAGAGGAAATGGACCCTTGTAACACTTGCCTGAGCAGAACAAAAACCAAATCTCAGAGTACACAGAAGAAGACTTTTTTTAAAAAAGAAAATATTGTAATTGTGGTTTTACAAAAAAGTTAGGTTTTCATTCACTCATTATTGCAAGAAAAGACTTTCTTAACTGAAGTGTTTATCCCAAGTGTTTCTGGACCTAAATTGTCACCTGTTAGTTGCCTAATAAACCTTATGAGTATATTCTGGGAATTCTGTGTGACCATTGCAAATAATTATCAAACCAAACAAAGTACTGCATAAGGAAGTAGGGGGAACTGTGTGAGGAACAGATGCTGTTTTCTTTTTTTTATAACCTGAAGGTGTTGAGTGTGTGGGCATTCCAACATCATAGAAATCAACTTTGGGTTGTTGATACTGTTGATGGAGATTCCTTGAAAGTTATGGAGATGAGATGCCACCTCCCCCACATTATTTCTACCAAAAAAACCCATAAATCTCTTTTTAAATTGAATATGAGATCTTTTGCTAAAGAAAAAGTTTCCTGGGCCATTATAAAAAGATATCTTAGTACCTCAAAAAAACGTTCACACTTTCCCTTTTATCCCACAATTTTCTACATCCATCGCAGGAACTTCAAATCTTTTGCCTATTTTGCAAAAAAGTGGTAGAATTATTCCAAACTACTTCACTGTGCGTTTTTACTTATGTATCTCTAACAACATGTTGTTTGTTGTTATGTGCCGTCGAGT
>NW_006399858.1:12225933-12227041 GCF_000299155.1 Elephantulus edwardii
AGAGACAGTGCGATTGGCACAGGACAGAGCAGAGTTTAGGGCTGTTGTACATAGGGTCACTATGAGTCTCAAGCGACTCAGTGGCACACAACAACAACAACAACAAAACATCCATAATTTACTGGGGCTTTATTTACCCCTCCTCCAAATTCTCCCATGCAGCTTGAACATCTTCCCTCAAAACAATTGGTTCTTTGTTTTTTCTTACTGTAATTTTTTTGCGAAAATTGACAAAAAGATTGGGTTTTTTCTCAGGGTTTTTTTTTTTTTTCTATTTTCTACTAGTTTACTACGAAGTTCATACCTATTGTTTTCGCATCGATCTTTGCCCTTTCTTCTACCTACCCTTCCCTCCACCCATCAAACTGTGTGACCCTATGATTAAGCACTCCCTCTTTCACTCCACCCCTGCCTATCCTTACCCTTCTGCTTCCCCCCCCATCCCCCGGATCCTCATACTCATTCTACAATATTTATATATATTTGTCTTTATGCGACTCAGGTTAAGTAATAATTTACAAAATCACTGCGCCTGCCTGCTGCATAGTATTCTCTTGTGTGAATGTACCATAAATTTTCAATCCATTCCATTGTGGTTGGACATTTGGGCTATTTCCATGTTTTTGCGGTGGTGAATTTTCATTCATTCATACACGTTTTCCTCCCTTTCCTTCCCTCAATTCACTTGTCATGCACGTTCTGTTCCAGAATGTTAATTGTCATAGGTATAAAGGTTAATCACCCATTTCTTTCAGATTGTTCTTCCCTTCACCTATTCCAGTGCAGTGTTCATTATCTATCCATTCTTTTCCTGCTCTGCTCTCCACTCTCCTTATTTTTCCTTTCATTACAACAATGGTCCTATGTAGTATTTGCCCTTTTGTGATGGAGATATTTAACTCAGCATTGTTGTTGTTGTTGTTATGTGCCGTCATAGTGACCCTATGCACAACAGCCCTAAACCCTGCTCTATCCTGTGCCAATAGCACTGCCTCCGACACACCCATCCCGATTACCCCAGTCACCGAATCAATCCATCTCATAGAGGGTCATCCTCTACTGCGCCGTCTCTCCACCCTCCCAAGCATGATGTCCCTCTCCAAGGACC
>NW_006399858.1:12228262-12231711 GCF_000299155.1 Elephantulus edwardii
TTGAACTTCTTTCTTTATCACCATAGGCTCTTGCTCATAATGTTCTCCAAATCCACACATGTTGTGTAGTGTTTGTTTTTCAATGCTGCATAATATTCCATTTTGTCTATTGCACTGTCTAGAGCTATATATTGAATGAAAGTGATGAGTCTAGTCTTTCTTGTTCTCTAGTTCATAAACTTTTGATAAGATTATGTTCTTTTTCCTGCTTTACTTGTTAGTAAGATAAAGTGCACTGGTTCTTTTTTGCAATAATGAATTAGTATTATATCCCTAGACTAAAACTCACATGATCACGATAAAATTATTTTTACTATACTACCGAATTTAATTTGATGACTGGAGTAATGGGGGTAGGAGTGTCAGGGACAATAATATTGGGACTGGATAGAGCAGGGATTAGAGCTGTTGTACATAGGTCACTATGAGTTGCAGGTGACGATGGCACTTAACAACAACAACAATAATAATAATATATTTTAAGGAATTTTCCCCTCTACATTTATGACAAAAATTCTGGTCTTATTCAGCATTATGTCTTGTACTGCTAATTGAAAAGTCAAAAATTCAAAATTACCAGCTGGAAAGATGGTGCCTCCCATAAAGATTGGCACCTTCAGAGGTCCAAAGTAGGGTAACTAGGAGTTGGAATCAGCTCGATAGCAGTAGGCTTGGTTTGGTTTATATTCGTGACTGCTATTTCTAAAAGTTCATTTAATTTCTTAAAAACTTCTGATTTAAAATCTGACTTTAGAGTCAAAATCGCATTAGTTTTGCAAAATTAATAGGGACACAGTCCCTCCTCTTTTAATCTGAAAGAGTTTGTTTAGAATTTCTGTTAATTTCCATTTAAACATTTGAAAGAGCTATTCACTCTAACCATCTGTGTCTGGTTATTTCTTTTTAGAGGATTTAATTATGAACTAAAATGTCCCAATAATTTGAGGACTATTCAAATAATCTAATTTTATCAAATGAGTTGTGATAATAGATATTTGCTGAGAAATTGGTAGATATTTTTCTAGACCAACAACCTGTGTTATGCAGATGACACAACCTTGTTTGCTGAAACTGAGGAGGGTCTGAAGCATTTGCTGTGGAGGGCCCAGGACTGTAGTCTGCAACATGGATTGAAGCTCAACATCAAGAAAACAAAGATTCTCACCATTGGGCCAACTGGCAGCACCATGATAGATGGAGAAGAGACTGAAGTTGTTAACAACTTCATCTTGTTTGGTGCCACAATAAACACTCTTGTCACCAGCAGTCAGGAAATCAAAAGATGAATTGCACTGGGGAAATCTGCTGTCAGGGATCTCTCCAAAGTGCTGAAGAGCAACGATGTCAGTCTAGAGACTAAGGTGCACCTGATCCAGCCTATGGTCTTTGCAGTTTCTTGCTACACATCAGAGACCCGAATAATCACCAAATAGGACAGAAGAATTGATGCCTTTGAGTTGAAGAATTATTGAATGTACTATGGACTGCCTAAGAAACAAGCAAGTCTGTCTTAGAAAGGGTGAAATCAAGCTACTTCTTGAAGGTAAAGATTTTAAGGTTCTGTCTCACATACTTTGAGTATGTTTCCAGGAAGGATCAGTCCTTGGAGAAGGATATTAAGCTTAGAAGAGTGGAGGGACAGCACAGAAGAGTATAATCCCAATGAGAGTATTAACACAGTAACTGGGTAATGAGTGTAGGTGTGTCAGAGACAGTGACACTGCTAGACAGGATAGACTAGGTTTCAGAGCTATTGTGCAAATAGGATCATTATGAGTGGTAGTTGACTCGAAAGTACATAACAGCAGCAATAAGTTTATATTTGTTGAATTGTTTACAGTTCATAACTTCAACTTTATGGAGCTCTCACGACTTGGTAAGGGGTTGTACTCCCATGTAAGGCACGTGGTTCCAGTCCACCAGTTATTGTGCCTGAGAAAGCTAAACAATCTCCTTAAAGCCCATGAAAACCCATAGGAAGATCAGTTATGAGTCAGTTCTGACTTGGTGACGTACAACATTTCCATATTGTCTTTTGCTGTCTTTGAGATCTATAGCTCTGATGGCATAGTAGTAAGAAGCTGCACTGTAATCCCTAAAGGATGTGGTTCAAATTCACCAACAGCTCCATGAGATAATAATGGGCAATCTTCTCCTGTGTAATTTACTGCCTCCGAAATCCCATTGGAGGATCAGCTATGAGTGGTATCTGACTTCATGGCTAACAACAATTTAAAAAAAAAAAGATCTATAGTAATATCTTTGTTTCATTCCTCCTAATGTGTCTGAATTCTATTGATCTTATCAGAGAATCAGGCTTTTCCTCCCCTCTCATTAATATTGTCTGTTTTCTTTCTTTTTAAAATTCCATTTTTTAAAATCTAGTTTTATTATTTCTTTTAGAATGCTTGCTTTGAGATTAGTATTTCTTAGTTACTGTATTAAGGCTTTTGTTTATTTCTTATTTATGCTATAAATTTGTGGTTGAGGCACTGCTTTCACTGAGTCTCCACATTTGTAATTGTGTTATGATTTCCACATTTATTAAATTCAATGTATTTATTTTTAATTTTCCTTGAAAGAGTCTCTTTGATACACAGGTTATCTAGAAATGAATACTTTATTGCAAAAGCTTGGGCATTACCTGTTACCTTTACCTACTTTGATTCTGTAATTTAAGAGAATATATGTTTCATGATTTTTACTATTTTTAAATTGTTGACCTTCAGTTTACATAACATACAATAATCTTTATTAGTGTATATTTTTGAAGTAGAAAAATAATATCTAACCTTGCTTGTTTGAATATTGTATAAAAATGTTAAATAAATTCCATTTAATAATGGTAGTGTTGGACTAAAAACCAGCTGGAGTGGTACACTGATAGGCAACCACCAGAAATTCAAGAGGGTTTCAGAAGAGGCCAGGGCACAAGGAATATAATTGCTGATGTCATAGCTCTCTTGACTAAAAGCAGGAAATACAAGAAAGATGTTTCTTTGTGTTTTATTGGCAATGCAATGTCATCTAACTCTGTGGAACATAACAAATTAATGAATAATATTGAAAAAAATAGAAATTCTAGTCCCATTTAGTGTATTCATTTATAATCTATACATAGATTAATATGCAGTTTCATGAATAGAACAAGAGAAATCTGTATGGTTTAAAATCAGGAAAAGTGTTTATAAGGATGGCATAACTATCAATTTATATATTGAGCAAATCATAGAGAAGCTGAACATTATGAAGAAGAATGCACCATCAGGTTTGGAAGAAGACTCATCAACTTCTGTTATGCAGATGACAAAACCTTGCTTGCAGAAAATGACAAAGACGTGAAATATTTGAAGAAGAAGATCAAAGACTATTTAGTTGTTCAATATAGATTGCATTTTAATATAAAGAAAACTAAAATCCTCACTACTGGACCAACAGCTAACATCATA
>NW_006399858.1:12235261-12243127 GCF_000299155.1 Elephantulus edwardii
GACTCCTTTGCTGTTATCCGAGGTGACAGGAAAAAGATCAAAGTTGTTGACAATGTCATTTCACTTGGCTCTACAACCAATACTCTTGGTAATGGTAGTCAAGTAATCACAAGACCTGTTGGATTGAAGAAATCTGCTAAAGAAAGTATCTTCAAAGTGCTAAAGAGCAAAAATTTCCATTTAAAGACTATGGTATTCTGATTTAAGCCAAAGTCTTTTCAACTACTTCCTGTACACCTAAAAGTTGCATAACGATAAAGAAAACTAAAGAATTCATGGGTTTGAATTTTGGTGCCAGAAAAGAGTAACACTATACATGGACTGCTAAAAGAACAAACAAATGTATTTTTGAAAAAGTACAATCAGAGTATTCTGTTAGGGGCAAAGATGCTTGGTCCCACATACTTGGGGCATGTTGTCAGGAGAGATCAGTCCATAGAAAAAAACCACAATGTTGGGAAAAGTACAGGGCCAGATAAAGAGAGAAAAACTCTCAACAAGATGCATTGACACAATGTAACAGTGGGTTTGAGCAAGTTAGTTGGATATTGTGATAATGGCGCACCATAGTTTCCAATCTGTTGCTCATGGGGTGTTTAGAGACTTAGCAAACTTTATGATACCTAACAATAACTCAGAAGACCTTGTTAGTATTTTAAATGCTAGTAGCATCACTTCTAACTTCATAGCAACAACAGGACATTGCAGCAATACAAACTGACATAAATGTGGTAGACTTTCAGTCCAACATCCTCTTTTCCTATGACACAATAATTTTAGAGATTATCTTTTTTAAAGTTTTTAATAAAATTGAATGCACACCAAACATGTTCATTTTTAGAAGAAAGTCTTTAAATGTCTTTGTGCTAGGTTTGGTTTGATATACTATTTTTTCAATTTTGTTCACTTACAGCTAATCTTCTATTATATATAATTATTATCAACAAAAATATATAGCTTCATATAATGTACACTACATTATTATTGTTACATGCTATAGTGTTGAGTATGACTCATAGTGATCCTACAACCAAACAACATGAACTCTGCCCTATCCTGTACCATCCTCATCATATCTGACACATTAGAGCACATTGCTGAAATCACTGTGGTAATTTATCTCATTGGGGACCTTCCTCTCCTTCTCTGAGTCTCCATCTTTCCAAGTATGATGTTCCTTTCCAAGGAATGTTGTTATTGTTGTTGTTGATTGCTGCTGAGTTGAGCACAACTCATAGCGACCCTAAGAACAAAAGATCTGATTTATGAACTATCATTTCTCAAAGTTCATAGTGTTTCCAGAGGCATGCTCCAAGGAAAGCCTTGCCTAATTATATGTCCAAAGTATGTAAGATGAAGTGTCACTATCTTTGCCTCTAAGGAATACTCTGGCTGCACTTTTTCCAAGATATATCTGGGTTTTGACAGTTCATGGATATTCAGTACTCTTCTTCAGCATCACAAATCAAAGGCATCAACTCTTCTTCTGGAATCCTTATTCATTGTCCAGCATACTGATATATAGCAGGTGACTGAGAAGGCTATGGCTTGAATCAGGCTCACTTTAGTCTTCAAACTTACATCATTGCTCTTCAGAATTTTGGAGAGTTCACTGACAGCAGACTTGCCCAATGCAATGCATATCTTGATTTCCTGACTACTGGTACCAAAGATGATTATTGTTGATCCAGGCAAGATTAATTCATTGACATCTTCAATTTCTTTCATCTATCATAATAATTGTCATGTGGTGAGAATCTTTGTTTTCTTGATGTTGGGATGGAATTCATACTGAAGGTTGCAGTTCTTGACCTTCTGCAGCAAGCTTTTCAAATCTTCTTAATTGTCAGTAAGCAAAGTTGTGTCATCTGCATAATGCAGGTTGTTGATGAGTCTTCCTTGAATGCTAATGCTACATTCCTCTTTATAGAGTCCAGCTTTGACTACTATTTGCTCAGCATACAGATTGAACAGGTATGGGGAACGTATATAACCTTGATGCATACCCTTTCTGATTTTATACCATGCAGTGCTCTGTTCAGAAAACAGCCTCATGATCTAAGTATAGATTTCTTATGAGCACAATTAAGTGCTCTGGGATTCCCATTCTTCTCAATGATAGCCATAATTTGTTATAATCTACACAGTCAGATGCCTTTACATAATCAATAAAACATAGACATTCTCCTTGTATTCTCCACTTTCAGCCAGGTTCCATCCGACATCAGCAATGTTATCCCTAGTATCTTAGCCTCTTCTCAACCCATAATGAACTTCTGTTAGTTCTCCATCTGTGTACTACTCTAGCCATTTTTACATGATCTTCAGCAATATTGCTTGTGATATTACAAAATCATTTAATAATTTGCACATTCTATTGGATCATCTTTCTTGGGACTGTGGACAAATATGGATCTCTTCCAGTCAGTTGGCCAAGCAGCTATTTTCCAAGCACATACAGGGTTGCATCTATTAACTGAGACATATCAACTGGTATTCCTTTGATTTCTAGGGTCTTACTTTTTACAAATGCCTTCAGCTTGCCCTCCTAGCAGTCCATGTAAGTTAGTAATCAAGATTTATTAAGTTTATCCTTTCATTCTTCAGATGTCACTTTGAGGATAGAGTTTTATATGACCCAAATCAAAGTGTTTTTAATCACCTAATATGTATTTGAGAGTTGGGCAATAAATAAGGAAGACAGAGAAACAATGACTGTCTTTTGACCATGATGCTGGTGAAGAGTGTTAATTACAGCATGGACTTTCAGAAGAATGGAGCAGTGTCTTGGAAGAAGAAAGGATATATTTTTAGAAGGGGTCCATTTCCAGTGAAGAATATCATGTTTGTAAAGTAAAGGAACAACAAAGAAGGCAAATTCTGTCATAGTGGCTGCAAAAATATAAACAACAATGATTGTGAGGACCAAGCAGTGTTTCACTGCGTTCTGCATAAGGTCAATATTTTTCTGAACCAACTTGATGACTTGCTGATAATAACAGCATCCCATTTGGATAAGACCATTGAGGTTCCTAAGGAATAGCACAGTTTCTTAGAATTATAAAGTATTTTTTTTAAAAAAAGCAAGGAAGTAAAGAAGAGAATTCACACTTTGAAGTCAGTGTAACATAAGTGTAAATAATTTTTTATTACGTCACAAAAGAGCTTACTCCACAGGGAGTTGTACTGTTAACCCGATGGACAATGTCTGCTCTTGTGATTCACAGCCTCCCACAAATCTGCTGAAGAGTCGCCTCTGAGTTGATTCCAGTTGAATGGCAATGAGCACTGAGCATTTTGTGCCTTACTTTTATCAGCATGCTGTTGTGGTTCATTTCCCTGGAGTTAGAACTGATTCAGCTGACCCTATAGAAGATTTTCAGAGACCATAAATCATATAAAAGGAGATTGCCCATCTTTCTTGTGCAGAACAGCTAGTGGACCTCAACTCCTTGCCTTTGGCTTCACAGTGCAACTTACTAGGCTACATAGTGAAAGCATGATTTCCACTTTAATTTTTTAATGGTTTTTATTTATTGTTTTTTGTTGTGAGAATTTTATTATATAGTAAATAATAAACCAACTTTAATACCATTACCAACATTAAAAACAAATAGGAAAAGTTCTTTTTTGTTCTTTTTAAGAAAAAGGACCCGTCAGTTTTAAATGACAGCTCTATTTGTGACACTGAACATGTACCAGTACTTCCTTAGTTTCCTAATCTGCACAAGAAATGTATACTTCTCAGGAATTTTATGAAGATTTGGTAGCTTGCAACAACACACACAAGAAAAAATGAAGACATTTGGAAATTATAAGAAATGGAAAATAAGGTCATATGAAATAATCTATTCTTCAAGATTCTGTGAAGGAAAGAGAAAGTATTAGAATGCTCTTTATCTTTAATTCATATTTCGTTGAGTTTTAAATTTGAATTTCTCTAACAAGCTCTCCAAAGTCTAATATATCTTTACTCTAAAAACAGAATCAAAATCGTAAAACCTCTAATCATACATTATTGTGCCCACAGCCAATGAATTCCCTTTTGGAGATTATAGTATGTTTTGACACCTTGTTACAGAATGTTCTGGCAAGAGAATATTTAATCTAAACACAGTGTTTTTAAAAAATGTTTCCACTTTGAACTGATATTTGAGCACTGATATTGATACCATTATTGGCAAGAATTTCTAATCAAATACAAAATAGATGATCTGTGCTTTCTGTGCCTTTCCGCAGGGATACCCTTTGGTATGACACTTGCAAATAAAAAATATTTTAAACCTGTAGGTTGAGTATCTTCTCTTTGTTGCCTGAATAACTCCTTCATTCAGAAGTAGCAAATTTAAGTGAACGTGGGCACTGGTGAAATTAGCTAGACATAGACATCAAAAGAAAAATGGCCCAGTGTTTTCAGTGGCTCAGAGAAAAATACAAAGAACTGCAGGAAACTACAAGCAAAACCCTGGAGAACTTGAAAAAGCTATACAAGACAAAGCAGATGAAACCAAGGCAGAACTAGAAACCATAGAAAAATATGAAACAGTAACACAGAATGATAAAACCAAAGTCTCAGAAGCTGTTAATATGTTCCAAGAAGAAATGAACTGAATTGAAGTGATGGGACACAGCATCGATGAAACAAGATAGAATTCTCAGCATTGAATCTCTAGAGAAATAAGCAGATATAAAAAGGAAGAAAAATGAAGAAAGTCTAAAAATTATGTTAGACATTATGAAGAGGAGTAGTAGGAATTCCAGAACAAAAAGAAGGGGGAAAATGATGTTGACTAATGTTAGAAGAAAATTTTCCAGATACCATGAGAAATGAGAAATTATACATCCAAGAAACTCTTCAAACTCCAAATAAAATGAATCTCAGAAGAAAACATGAAGGCAGATACTGTAAAATTCTTTATAATCAAAGACAAAGAGAGAATTCTAAAAGTAGCGAAAGAAAAATTAAATATTACCTACAAGAAATTATCAATAAGATTAAGTGCCAATTTTTCAGCAGAAACCATATGATCAAGAAGAATGACAGTGGAGTGACATATTCAAAATAATGAAAGAAAGAGGGTAAAAATATGCAACAAATACCTGCGGGCTGAGACTAATATACTGAGAAAAATTCTCCAACAAATTTTATGAAGAGATCAAGATATTACCAGAAAAGTAGAATCTAAAGGAATTCTCAGGAAACAAGATTAATGCTGCAAGAAATGATAAAGAAGTCCTTTCCACAGAAACACCATCAAAAAGTAGATGCATCAAAGTAACTAGCAACAGATGTAACTTTGCTAATGTGAGGGAAAATGTGGCATCAGGATTGGAGGAAGATTCATCAACAATCTGTATTATGCAGATGACACAACCCTGCTTGCTGAAACTGAGGAAGACATGAAGTGCTTGCTACAGAAGGTCAAGAATTGCAGCCTTCAATATGGATCGAGGCTCAATTTTAAGGAAACAAAGATTCTCACCATTGGGCTAAGTGGCAACATCAGGATGGATGGTGAAGAGATTGACATTTTAAAAGCTTTAGTTTGTTTGGCTTCACAATCAACACTCTTGGCATGAACCACCAGGAAATTGAAAAACATATTGTGATGGAAAAATCTGCTGTTAGGGACCTCTCCAAAGTATTGAAGAGCAATGATATCCCTCTGGAGACTCTGGTTGGCCTAATATAGACCATGGTCTTTGTAATCACTTGCCATGTGTCAGAGAGCTGGAAAATGACTAAGGATGACAGAGGAGAATTGATGCCTTTGAGCTGTGGTGCTGGAGAAGAGTATTGAATATACCATGGACTGCTAAAAAATGAGCAGGTTCATTCTAGAGAGGGCTAAACCAGGCTGCTCCTTGGAGGCAAGGATTCTGAAGCTTTGTCTGACATATTTTGGACATGTTGCAAGGAGGGACCAATCCTTGGTGAGGGACATAACGCTTGGGAGGGTAGGGGGACAGTGCAGGAGAGGAAGACCATCGATGAGGTGGATTGATTTAGTGACTAGTGTAATCAGTGTAGGTGTGTCAGAGATAGTGAGATTGGCACAGGATAGAGCAGGGTTTAGGGTTGTTGTACATACGGTCACTATGAGTCACAGGCAACTCGAAGGTGCATAACAACAACAATGTACCAGAAAGAAAGGAAAGAAGTAGCTTTAGTCTTTCTCCAGGTGAGCTCCCTGTGAGGGTGAACTTCAAGGCAGGCCCCCAGCCATGAGTAAGGCACGAAAGCAGTGTGAATTGTCCTCCAATTTCCTTTCCAGTAGGCTCCTTAGCCACAACTAATATTCCCATCAGTTGAGGGACCAGAGAAGAAAGACCAGAGGCTGAGCAAGTTCCCTTCTCAGTGTGTCCCCCAGCACCAGAGAACTTTGCTACAGGATCAGAAGAGAAGAATCAGGCAGGGTAGTTGCTCTCCCTTTCTCTCCTGGAGTGTTGAGCTCTTCACCTGAATCATGTGTTCCCTGAGCCCAGGGACCAGAGAGGTCTTCAGGTAGGACAGCATGCTCTCCCCTCCTCTGGAGCAGTGAGCTTCCCAGCCAATGTCAACAGACCTAGGACATGCTAGAACCTCAGGCAAAAAAACCCAACAACACAAAAACCTAAAACTCTATCACAGCAATGACACAGAAGAAGCAGGATACTTCGTATCCCACATAAAGCCAAAGCAAGACATCCCCCCAAAAGTGATCAAAACACAGAATCATTGTATTTCCTGAAGGAAGAAAAGCTAATCAAAATTTTTGCCACAAATTTCAAAGGAGCAAAGGTCTTGAATTTTAAGTGGATGAAAGAAAAACTAAAAAATTTGCAGGATTTTACAGATAAATGCTAAAAGAAACTTTAGGGGGGAAATCAATACAAAGCATGACAAAACAAATGAAGCATTGTTGTTGAGAACCAACAAGTTGCAACTGACCCATAGCTGATTCTCCAGTGGGTTTTCACAGGCATTAAATCATATAGGAGTTGATTGCCCATTTTTTCCCAGTAGCTAGTGGATATGAACTTCATGCCTTTGGGAATGCATAACTTTTTTTAGCTAGGCCATTAGAAACCCCATTGAAGCAAGAATCAGCAATCCAGAATATAAGGAGCTGTGCGTCAGAAGCTGCTAACATATTAGAGGAAAAGATGAACAGAATTGAAGAGATGAAGCACAGGATCAGTGACACAGAAGGTAATATTCTCAGCACTGATCTGGTAGAAAAAAGCATAATCAAAGAGAAAAGAAAAGGGAGAAAGCCTACGAATAATGCGGGACACCAACAAGAGGAAGAGCATGTGCCTAACTGAAATTCCAGAACAGGAAGAAGGAAAAAGACATTAAGAAAGGTTGTCAAAGAGTTACTAGCAGAAAGCTTTCCAAGTATCATGAAGAATGAGAGAATATACATCTAAGAAGTTGTCAAATATGACACAGTTGTTAAGTAGGAACCATCAAGTCAAGTATTACTCATAGTGATCCTATGAACCACAGATCTGAACCCTGTCCTATCCTGTACCATCCTCACACTTCCTGACACATTAGAGACTTTTGCGACAGTCACCATGTCAATCCATCTGATCTACGGTCTTCTCTCATTCACCGACCCTCTACCTTTCTAAGTATCATGACCCTCTCCAAGGAATTTCCCCTCCTAGGAATATGCCTGAAGTATACGAGGTGAAACCTCATCATCTTTCCCACTAAAGAAAATTCCAACTATACGCTCTTAAAGATATATTTGGCATTTTGGCAATCTATGTGATGTTCAATACCCTGGACGTGCTCACCAAGTTGTGCCAAGAAATCTGGAGAACAACCACTTGGCCAACTGACTGAAAGAGATCTATATTTGTTCCCATCTCAAA
>NW_006399858.1:12251772-12252355 GCF_000299155.1 Elephantulus edwardii
GTGCTTCAGGTCCTCCTCACTTTCAGCAAGCAGGATAATGTCATCTGTAAAACACAGATTGTTGATAAATCGTCCACCAATCTTGACCCCACATTTCTCCTCTTAGAGCCCAGCCTCCCGGATGATCTGTTCTGCCTAGAGGATGAAAAGGTATGGAGATAGGATGCATCCCTGGCATACCCCCTTACCAATTTTGAACCATGCAGTGTTCCTTTGCTCTATTCTGAAGACTGCCTCCTTGTCCACATATAGGTTTTTTCATTAAAACAATCAAGTGTTCTGGGCTTCCCATTCTTCTCAGAGTCAGCCACAGTTTGTGATGGTCCACACAGTCAAATGCTTTTGCATAGTCAATGAAACACAGATAGACATTCCTCTGGTATTCTCTGCTTTCAGCTAAGATCTATCTAACATTAGCTACAATATCCCTAGTTCCACGACCCCTTCTAAACCCAGCCTGGACTTCTGGTAGTTCTCTGCTGATGTGCTGTTCCAGTCGTTTTTGTATAATCTTCAGTAGAATCTTGCTTGCATGTGAAATCAATGAGATTGTTATATAGTTTCCACACTCTATTGGGTCACC
>NW_006399859.1:0-808 GCF_000299155.1 Elephantulus edwardii
AATGGGTCTGTTCAGATGTTCAGTTTCAGTTTCTGTCAGTTTAGGTAGGTTGTGTTTTTCTAAGTATTTGTCCATTTCCTCTAGATTTTCATATTGACACCGCAAAATCAGACAATAGAGCTGTTTCCAAAGATTGCAGAAAACAACAAATGTCAGAGAGGATGTATAGGGATTAAAATTCTAATGCACTACAAGTTAAATTGTAAAAATAGTTCAACTTCTACAGAGTGCAGAATGGCATTTCCTCACACAGATGAACATAGAAATCCCATATGTCCTAGCTATTTCACTACTAAGAATATAATCCAAGGAAATAAGGGCTGAGACATGTGTGGAAACATATGTACCTATGTTTATCACAGAGTTATTCATAATACCAAGGAAAATGGAAACAAGCAGTATCCAACAACAAACAAAGGAATAGAGAAACTGTGGTATATTCATACAACAGAATGCTATGAGGGAGCTCTGGTAGCCTACTGGCAAGAAGCTGCGCTGTAATTCTGAAGGCTCATGGCTCTAATCCACCAGCTTCTCTGTGTGAGAAGAATGGACAGTCTCCTCCCATGTAATTAACTGCCTCTGAAAACCCGCCAGAGGATCAGCTATGGGTCAGTTCCAACTCAACAGTACATAACAACAACAATAACAACAGAGAATAATAAGATAATTATAAAATATGACACAACAAGGGAGATTCTAGAAGACATTGTGTTGAGAGAAATATCTCTGTCACAAAAGGACAAATACTGGTTAAGACTGTTGTTGTTGTTATGTGCCATTGAGTCGTTTCCGACTCATAGCGACC
>NW_006399859.1:1358-2509 GCF_000299155.1 Elephantulus edwardii
TGAAGGCTGCAGTCCTTGACCCTTCGCAGCAAGTGCATGAGGTCCTCCTCAGTTTCAGCAAGCAAGGTTGTGTCATCTGCATAATGGAGATTGTTCATAGATCTACTACTGTGAAAATAGGAGGGTAATTGATGGGTTGAGGTGGGGAGGGAGAAAATATAAATAGAATGTGCTGATTCTTTCAATAGAGTGAAAACCTTAAGGACTAGCAGAACGGAGAATAAACCTGGGAACAATAGAAATAAACTCATTACAGCTAATGCAGTTAGCAAATTGTTGTTGTCTGGTGCATTCCATACTATGTGGACAGCAGATCTGAACTCTTACCTATATTGTGCCATTCTATCTCTGACATACTTGGGACCATTGGCATCATGAGTTAACCTATCTGATTGTGTGTCTTCCTGTCTTTTCATACTTTCCTTCTTCCCAAGCATGATTTCCCTCTCCAAGAGGAAAATCTCCATAGCTTTTTCTAGTAACATGCCCAAAGTAAGTGAGTTGCAACTTTGTCATCTTTCCTTGCAAGGATCCTTCTGGCTGCACCTTCTCCAACAAAATATCTGTTCTTTGGCCAATCCATGGGATTTTGGATACCCTCTTCAACACTAAAGGCATAATTCAAAGGCATTGATTCTTGTACTGTCATCCTTATTCATTGTCAAGCTCTCAGATGCATAGCAAGTAAATGAAAAGACTATGGCAGGAATAAGTCCTCAAACTGACATTATCGCTCCTCAATAATGCGGAGATCTCTTTGACTACAAACAGACATTCCCATTGCAATATATCTTCTGATCTTCTGACTGTTGGTGGTACCAAGAGTGTTGATTATAGATCCAAGTAATATGAAGTTATTGACAGTTTCAATCTTTTCTCCACCTATTATGATATTGTCTATTCAATGGTGAGGATTTGTTTTTATATTGAGATGCAATCCTATAAAAGCTGCAGTATATTTAATCTTCTGCAGCAAGCACTTCAAGTCTTTCTCACTTTTAGCAAGCAAGGGTGTGCCATCTGAATAACAAAAATTATTGTTTCTTCCTCTGAACCTGCTGTCACAGTATTCTTCATAGAGTCTACCTACTCAAATTATTTACTCAGCATGATTTCACATGCAAGCAAGATTATACTGAAGATTATCCAAG
>NW_006399859.1:3403-4884 GCF_000299155.1 Elephantulus edwardii
GGGGTGGCTCTTTGGAGGCAAGGATTCTGAGGTTCCATCTAACATATTTTGGACATGTCGTAAGAGACCAGTCCTTGGAGAGGGACGTCATGCTGGGGAGGGTGGAGGGGCAGCGCAGGAGGGGAAGTCCCTCTATGAGGTGGATTGCTTCGGTGACTGGGGTTATCGGGATGGGAGTGTCAGAGACAGTGTGACTGGCACAAGACAGCAGAGTTTAGGGCTGTTGTACATAGAGTCGCTATGAGTCGCAAGTGACTCGACGGCACATAACAACAACAACAACAACAACAGATTGAATAGGTTTGGAAAAATGATACAACTCTTACACATACCTTTCTTAATTTTGAACCATATAGTTTTCCTTTACTTTGTTCACATTACAGTCTCTTGGTCTAGACATAGTTTTCACATGAGCATAATTATCATTTCTGGGATTCCCACTCTTTTAATGTTAACTATAATGTGTTGTGATTCACATAATCAAAAGCCTTCACCTAGTTAATAAATAACAAATACATATTTTTCTGGTATTATTTGCCTTTGGCCAGGATCCATCTGACATCAGCCATGATAGCAGCCATTTTGTAAGCCATGATTGAAGTCACAGTTTTTTATAAGTCCAACTTTAATTTTTGGAAGTTCTCTGTTCATGTAATGTTCTTGCTTATTTTACTTGCATGCGATATTAATGAAATTGCTTGACAATTTCGGCATTGTGTTGGATCTTTTCTTGGGAAGGGAAACAAGTATGGCTCTCTTCTAGTCAGTCAGCCAGAGATATGTCTTCCAAATCACTGGTCTTGGTGAATGTGTCCAGGTTTGCATCTGTTAGTTGAAACTTACAAATTGATACTCCATCAATTCATGTGGTTTTATTTTTTACCAATTACTCCACTGTAACTTGAATTTCTTCATTTATTACCACTGACTCTTGAAACTATATTTCCTGAACTATTTCAGTGTCAGTCTTTTTTTAAAAAAAATACAGTAATTCTGTATATTCCCTCCATCTTCTTTTGCTGATTCCTGGGCCATTTAAAGTTTAGCCCATAGCATCTCTCAGCATTGCATCTTGAGGCTTGGATTTGTTTTTCAGTTCTTTCAGCTTGAAAAATGCTGAACCAGTTCTACCTTTTTAATTCTCCATTTCCAGCTCACTGTGCATTCCATTGCAATATTTTCCCTTCTTATCGAGCTGCCTTTGAGATCTTCTGTTCAGTTCTTTTACTTCAGCATCTCTTCTCATTATTTTTGTTCAATGCCTCAAACCTACTCTTTAGATGATGTTTACATTCAGATGGAATAGACTCTAGATCATATTTTGGTTCCTGTAGACTTGTTAGAATATTCATCAGCCTCAATTTGAACCTGCATATGAATCTATTTTGCAGTCAACTGATATTGAGTTTCTGAAACAATTCCTTCCACAGATGTAGTCAATAAAGGAACAAGATACATGTAAATAGATAGAGACGGAGATG
>NW_006399859.1:5330-42804 GCF_000299155.1 Elephantulus edwardii
AATTGAATGTTATATAAAACACAATAAAAATAGAGAAAACATTTTAACAAATAGGTAACAGCCTTGAAAATCTATGAAACAATTCAACTCAGCAACATAAGGAAATGCCTCAGCTTGAGTCAATGGGACAGGCTATAAACATTTGGGCTAGTATATAGTGTTGGTTTCAGAGACATGAAGATTGGATTCTAGAGAGAGACTGGCCTGTCCAAAGTCACAGAAGATAATGAACCTTAGTATCATGTGATCTTAGCTTATGTCACCTGCATTCACTGTTGCTGTTCTTGTTAGTGTCATTTGGTGCTCTCTCTCAACCCAAAGGTACACACTTTGTAGTGCTAAACTATGAAGTTATAATGGAGATGAACTAGAAGGAGCCTGACAGGGATCTAGGTGCTCTTTACACTGTTTAGCAGCCAGTGACACATATTTCATGATTATTTAATTTAATTCATTTTTAAAATTTTATTTGATTTCTTTTAGGATAATTATAGATTCACTAAAAAAGTATCATTTGCCCAATTAAGTTTCAAAATATTTATAACAGGAAAAAAGGAGAGAATGAGGTTATAAAACCACAGAGCACGGGAAATTCACTGATAAAAAGATGGTAAAGAAACAGAAAAAAAATCAACGTCTGATAAAACACCATAGGGTGCTGCTTTGAAGCAAAGATGGTGAAGTTTCATCTCATACACTTTGGACATGTTGTTAGGAGGGGTGGGTTGTTGGAAAAGGAAGTTGTTCTTGGAAAGGTGAAAGGTCAACAAAAGACAAGAAGACCTTCAATGAGAGAGATTGACACAGTGGCTGTAACAATGGGTTAGGGTATGTAAAAGACCACAGGGTTTTCTTTCTCCAGAAAACTAATGCAATATTGTTATGATACACAGAACAAGGCATGTGCTCTGAAATTTATAAAATGCTGATAAAATAACATTGTAATTATTTATAAACATTTAAAAAGACTTTTTAAAATAATTACTAGGAAAAAAGAAACTTTACAAGTAAAAATGAAAATTTCTCCAACATGGAAACACTTTTGGTACAATTACTCTCAAAGTCTCTGCAATTTATTTTGTTGTTGTTGTTGTATACTTAAACAACTTTGTTACATATACATGAGCAGATGAGTACAGGCTATTTTCCTTTTAAAGTTAGAATAATAGCACAATCAGGATAAAAAATTTTATAAAACCTAAGTAAACTATAACAACTATATAAAAAAAGTAAAAAAAAAATCCCAACAAATTTACTTAGTAGTACTGAGACATGAAACACACATAACCATTGTTTTATTCCCTAGACAGTTTTAATAATAAAATCAAGATGTTAAAGTACCATCTCCCTTTTTAAAAAATTTGGAGCTGTTAATGTATAGTTTTTCCCTTTCAAAAGTTTACAATTATTTCACATCTAATCATTCTATTACTTCTAGCAGTATCTTGTCTGCATCATTTAATTGTCTGCTTGATTTTCTCAGGATGCTCAAACAAAAGGCATAAAGAGAAAAGTCAAACTGATCTTTTTTTTCTGTTGGTGCAAAAGAGTAACCTACTGCATTGACTCAGGAAGTTCTTGACTTTATTCACAAGGCATGTTACTATCAAATATTGATAAGAGCATTAGGTCTTGAAAGATTTCTGTAAATTCAGATTTTTCCCCCTACCTCTCACTTGTGAGTAGGATAAAATATCATGGAAATTCAGCATTTTCATACTCAAAATAATGGTGAAGTAAGATTGCATATTTGATTGGGCCATGTCAATTTTAAGAAGGGCCATAGGAGGCACACTAAGGTATATTAGGAATGCCATCCCGAGTCACTCAAATGCCAGCTATCAATTTTCCATTTATAAACACTGAACTATTTCTTTTTTTCTTATTTTAAAACTGTATAGATAATTAGCTATTTAAAGTGAGTAGTAAGTTATCAGAAATTGTAGCTTCCATGTGTCTGAGCTCTCCAGTTGTTGAAGATTTTTCTTCTACTGCTAATCTGAAACTAAAAAAAAAAAACCAAAAAAACCCCCAAAAACAAAAAACTAGAATGTCTTATTTTTTTTCCATTTCAGGGGATTATTCAAAGATTTAAATAGGTGACTTGGTTTTTAAAAGGTGTTGTATATGTTGGATGACATAAAATTGTGTTCTTTTCTGATAAAAACACTTAAAAGTTATAAAGCCAAAGGAAATATTTATTCTAAGTCAAATTATTCATTTTCCCCTTAATGATATATGAACACCAAGTGATAATGCTTACCAATTATACAAACATAAGAAAAAGATCTATTTTATTCACACATTTGTTCCTGAATTTGCTCTCTTTTATTGGGGGATGGGGGGCTTTGCATAATGTCGAATTAGAACTGGACTCATAGCTGGCCCTTCAGTTGGTTTTCAGAAACAGTAAGTCTCACGAGAGGAGATTTTAATCCTTCTCCCACAAAGCCGCTAGTGGATTCAAACCATTGTCCCTTTAGGATTGCAGCACAGCTTCTTACTTTTATGTCACCAGAGCTCTTTGTCTTATTACTGAGTATCCACAAATAACACAAACATTTTTTGTCCTGTTATCAAGTTCCAACAAGCAGATAAAAAGACATCCAACTTAAAAGATCATAAGAGCTCCAGGGAAGCACATATTGAAGGATAAGCTTAAGTGAAGAATTAGAAACCCTGTAGCTAAGAGAACTGAAGAATTATACCCAGAATATTTGTACATTTTTGCCTCTCAGCAGAAGTCCTCTCTTCTTGCAAAGTTACAGTATCATAACTTTTCATTGCCCATGACAGGAGTACACAGGAATACTCATAATCTGTAACTGATTATATGACTTCAATGTGTTGGTACATTAGGTTTAAAGACGCAGAGGAGCCTGTAGCAGGTACTTAGCAGACAGTGCTCTAATGTACTGAATTTAAACAGTCGAGCACAAGTTCTTCCCAAAGCCGACAGCCTGACCTAGGTAAAGGAAACCATGAAAAAGCATACATTTACTCTCTGAATCTCCCTTATTTAATCTATCAACTTGAGGCTCAGAGAGATTAATTGAATCAAATATGTTTTCACTACAAATAATTCATCTTGCAAAGTTTGACAACCAGAAGAGTACCTTAGTAGATATTATAATTTATTTTAGCTCCACTTCTTTGCCCTCTCACTCTGTCTCATCAAGGATTTTTTTTATCATTCTCTATTTAGAGAATTTATTAAAAATCTATTATGTCCCATTTGTTTAATTACATATTGTAACTTGTTTGCCCTATATATAAAGTTATGAATTCACTAAAACTAGGTATGTGCTTCAACCCTGATTAATTAGCTTATTCTCTCACAAGTCACAAGTATAATGATTTAAAAGATAATTTTTAAATGGAGATCATATATGTAAATCCACAGTTTGGAAGACCATAAATTAGCCCATAATCTCTGAAGCATTTTCAAACCATAAGTGAAACTCTGTATTTCTCTTTTCCCCCCTGATGTTTATGAAATTTGAGAGCAATGACGATTTTCCTCTGTTTCACTTTTGTCTTTGTAACTTTTCATTCTCATACTATGCAATCCATGCTATTATTTAAAATAAAGCTATCTCTATTTGCATATATTATTTTATATGTAGAAAATCTCAAATATTCAGCAAGAAAATTATTAGACTTAATTGAACACTTAAGCAAAGTGTCAGAGTATAAGATCAACATAAAAAAAATTAGTCAGATATATCTACTGTAGCTAAGAAAACTCTGAAAAAGTAAATAAAGCAAGCAATGCCATTTACAATAGCCACCCAGCATTTGTAATACTTAAGAATAACTCTAACTAGAAATGCAAAGGAAACTACAAAATACTTCTACAAAAAAAAGTGACCTACATAAGTGAAATATCTATGCTCATGGACATGACAACCTAAACTTGTGAAAAGGGCAATGCTATTAAAGAGAGCTACAGACTTGATACAATCTAAATTTAGATCCTGTCATCATTCTTCAAAGTGAAGGATGGAAAAGTAATCACCAACTTTATATGGAAACTAATGAGATTCTACTAGCAGGACAAAATTGAAGAAGAAAAATCAAAGGCTCACTTTAAAAAGCTGCCACATACGCACAGCAGCCAAAACATAGTGATCCTGGTACAATTCCAGATACAGAGATGAGTGGAGTAGATTTGAAAACACAGAAATCCGTCCGTGTATGGACAACTGGTTTTTGACAAGGAAATAAAATCCACTAAATGATGTAATACAGCTCCTTTTCCAAATGGTTCTGGAAAAAAATAGCTATTAATTTGTGGAAAGTTTAAAACGATTCATACCTCACACCATATAAAAACTTAACTCAAAATTCTTTGATAGGATCTATGCTGTTATGGTTGTTTAGGTATCATTGAGTCAAATATGACTGTAGTGACCCTGTGAATAATAGATCAGAACCCTGTCCTATCCTGTGCTGCCTACATCATCTCTGACATACTTTGAGCCCATTGCTGTGGTCGCTGTGTCAAACCATCTCATTGAGGGTCTTCTTTTTTTATACTGACCTTCCACATATCTTAATATGATGTCATTTTTCAAGGAATAACCCCTTCTAGCAACATTCTCAAAGTATATAAGACAAAGATTTACGATCCTTGCCTCTAAGGAACACTTTGGCTGTACCTTCTCCAACATATATCTACTTGGTCTTTTGACAGTTCATGGGATATTAAATACCATGACTCGAAGAATTCACTTTTTCATCTGTCATCTTTACTCATTATCCAGGTCTTAAATAAATACATGGCAGGTGGTTGAAAAGACCATGATAAATAGTAAGTGCTAGCAAAAATGATGTACAGAGATTGAAATACTCATGCACTGTTTGTGGGAATGTAAAATGGCACAAGTACTATATAACTTCCATTTGATCCAGCTGAAACAGGAACAGTGCATACCATGTTTATTGCAGCATTATTCATAATAGAAGAGATGAAATCTACCTGAGCCCTTATCAATGGATAACTGAATAAAGAATGACAGTACATTCACACAAAAGAGTATTAAACAATGTTAAAAATCCATGAAGAATGATCAAGAAACTGCATAACATAAACTAGTCTAGAAAACTTTGTTATGTGTCATCGAATCGAGTACAACCCATAGCAATCCTAGGAACAACAGATTTGAACCCTGTTCTGGAAGGTATTGTTGTTATGTACCATAGAGTCAGAAGTGACTCATAGATAAGCCTCCAGTGAGTTTTCAGAGAAAACAGAAGATTGCCCATCCTTCTCCTGTGGACCAGCTGGTGGCCTCAAACCATGTGACTTTGGGATCACAGTGCAGTTTATTGCCACTAGGCCACCAGAGCTAACCAGAAGACATTATAATGAGTGAAATAATGTAATTTTTAAAAGACAAATATTGTATAATACTATTATTATGAAAATGAAAAAAGATTTACACACAGATGCAATTATATTACTGTAGTTACCTGAGAATAGAAGAGTGTGAGAGGGGAATTAAAAAAAATTAAATAAGTAGTAAATACTTGCTAAAATGGATTAAGGAAAAGGCAATCTAGAACAAGACGATAATCAGACATTATGGGTATCGCCATTAATATTATAAAACAAAATGTGTATGAACAACCTATATGCCTTACACATTTTTGCTCACCTTACAACAACAACAACAACAAAAAAAAACAAGAAAAACAAAACAAACCCAAAATAATCCATTTTCCAAATTCAAATCCCATATAAAATGTGTTATCCTGAATCTTAATTTCTGGTGCTATTACCTTTAGTGTGAGACTATGAATATTGAAATTTCTCATATCCTGATGCATTACCTCATTATAATTATAAAAGGTACATTTTCTTTTATTGGAAATATCAAAAGCACATTTCTCTTTATATTTTATGATTCAAATTCTAAGTGATTAGATTATTGTAAAGTCTCAGTGATACTTAAGTGTTTGGGGTTTTTGTTTTGTTTTGTTATTATTTTACTCTATTATCTATGTTGAACTCTTAATCACTGTGTTTCATTTTCATTTTGTCTATGGAAAGTAGGCTGTCCACTACAACATCCTAAATTTACATTGAGAACTCAGTCATTCGCTGTTAAAGCTAACACATTCAAATGCACAGTTTTAAAAGAACTAATTCAACAAGATTTTATTTAAAACTGAATACGAATGTAATTGACAATAAAATATAGATTTTAATATTCTGACCCTTTCAAAGTACATAACATAAAAGCAAGTAGCATTTAGTGTATATGGAAAATGAAGCTCATATTATTATATTTATATTCTCAAACCTACTTTGCAGAATGATTACTGAGCTGGGACCAAGATACAGAGTAAAAAATCCAATTCACTTAAATATCTACTTCAACTTTTTTACAAGATTCATTTTATTGAATACTAAACACTGCTTAATTAACATAAGGAAACAATTACAGGTGAAGCTCAAAGAATACATCCTTCTATATTGGTTATACCTCAATATTAAAATAAAAGCATCCCAACTAGACCAGTAAACAACCTTATGATAAATGTAGTGACCCTCTAACAAGTTCCTGAGGTTATAAATCCCTCAGGGAGGATACTGCCCATCATTCTCCCACTGAGTGTCATTTTTAACTAGCAGCCTGACACATTGCAGATTCTGCCATCAAAGCACCTAGGATGACATTTTTGCTTTGTTTTGGGTTTTTTTTTCCTTTAGGTTCTGTTTTGTCAACTATGACTCATAGCTACCCTATGAATAGCCAACCAGAACGCTGCTATTTCCTGTACCACATTATCTCTGACACATGGGAGCCTATTGCTGAACTCAACACGTCAATCTATCTCATTGAGAATCTTCCATTCCTTCACGGACACTCCATCTTTGAAAGCATAATGTTCTTTTCCAAGGAATAGCTTTGCCTAGCTACAGGTCCAATATATGAAAGACTAATCTTCATCATCTTTCCCTCCTTAGGAGCTAACTCTGTCTGTACTTTTTCCAATATGTGTGCATTTGTGGGTTTTTTTTTTGACAGTCCATAGGATATTCAGTATTCTTCTTCAGAACCAAGACTTAAAGACATCATTTCTTCTGATATCCTAATCCATTGTCCAGCTGTCTCGTACAAAGCAGGTGATTGAGAATCTGATGACCTGAATCAGGTACACCTTAGTCTTTAAACTGACATCATCGCTCTCCAGCATTTTTGAGAGGTCCCTAACAATGAATTTGCCCAATTAAATATATCTCCTGAATTCTTAACTGCTGGTACTAAGGATGTTGACTGTTGATTCAAGGAAGATGAAATAACTGACAGTTTCAATCCTTTCTCCATTTATCGTAATGTTGATTGTTCGGAAGGTCCTGTGGTAAGTACATTTGCTTTCTTGATGTTAAGGTACAATCCCTACTGAAGACTGTAGTTTTGATCTTCTGCAGCAAACATTTCACATCTTCCTCACTTTCAGCAGGTAAAATTATATAATCTGCATATCACTGGTTGTTCATGAGTTTTCCTCTAATTCTGATGCCACATTTCTCTTCATATAGTCTGGTTTCATGAATTATTTGCTCAGAATACAAAAGAAATAGATACAGACAAAGGGTACAACCCTGAATCACACATTTCCGGATTTTAAACCATGCAGTGTTCCCTTGCTCAGTTTGGGCAGCAACTTCTTGGTCTTGGTATAGATTTCATATGAGCACAAGTAGACATTTTGGGATTAGACTTTCCTGTTCTTCTCAATGTTAGCTAAAATTTGTCATCATTATTTTCTAGAAAAAGACGAAAAGGAAAAATCCTTGAGGGAAAACTGGAATAAGAAGATGGCACATAACTTGCAAATATAAGCTTGTGACACATCCTTTGACTTCTACACATTTACTCGTGTACACATAGCTACACAGGACTGAATTGGAGACTGGGATATGATCTTAATCTGCCTGGTCTATAGCCAGTCAAATTTTGTTGTCAGGATAGGCTCTGCTATTGAAAGATAAAAGTAGACTTGATAGCTTCATTAATTACACAAATTTATCAAATAATTATCATTATTGTTATTATCAAATATTTTTAAATAATATTTAATTTATCAAATAAATGAAAGGAGAATCTTTGTGTAAAGCTTTAATAAAGTTCAATAGTGTAGTTGAACAGAACAAGAAAATATATGGAAACACAAATAAATTCAGCTTTCAGGGATCTTCCTCTATTGTATAGGATATAGGATATATAGTATAGGATATATATGTAACGTCAGTATTGACAAACTGCAGTATGTTTGTCACTCTTCTCCAACACCACAGCTCAAAGTGTCAATTCTTTTATCTTCCTTACTTACTGTGCAGTTTTCAGATGCAAAGCAATTGATTGGAAAGGCCTGAATCAGATGTACCTTAGTCATCACACAGACATGATTGCTACAGAATAATTTGCAGAGGTTCCAGACTGTTGTTGTTGTTATGTTCCATCGAGTCGCTTGTGACTCATAGCGACCCTATGTACAACAGCCCTAAACCTTGCTCTATCCTGTGCCAATTGCACTGTCTCTGACACACCCATCCCGATTACCCCAGTCACTGAAACAATCCAACTCATAAAGGGTCTTCCTCTCTTGTTCCGTCCCTCTACCCGCCCAAGCATGATGTCCCTCTCCAAGGACTTGTCCCTCCTTACAACATGTCCAAAATATGTCAGCTGAAGCCCCAGAATCCTTGCCTTCAAGTAGCAGCCTGGTTTAACCCTCTCCAGGTTGAATCTGTTTGTTTTCTTGGCAGCCCATGGTACATTCATTACTTTTCTCCAGCACCACAGTTCATAGGCATCAACTCTCCTTCTATCCTCCCTAGTCATTGTTCAACTCTCTGATGCATAACAAGTGATTGCAAAGACTATAGCCTGCATCAGACACACCTTAGTCTCAAGCGTGACACCATTGCTCCTCAGTACCCTGGACAGGTCCCTAACAGCAGACATTCCCTTCGAGATACGTTTTTTGATTTACTGGTTACTGGTGCCAAGAGTGTTGACCGTGGAGCCAAGCAGACTAAAGTTGCTAACAATCTCAATCCCTTCACCATCCATCTTGATGCTGCCAATTGGTCCAGTCGTGAGAATCTTTGTCTTCTTGACATTGAGCCTCAATCCATACTGAACGCTGCAGTCCTTGACGTTCTATAGTAAGCATTTCAAATCCTCCACCGTTTCAGCAAGCAGAGTTGTGTCATATGTATAACGCAGATTGTTGATAGATCTTCCACTAATCCTGATGCCACACTTCTCCTCATAGAGTCCAGCCTTTCCAATAATCTGTTCTGCATACAGGTTGAGAAGGTATGGCATACACCTTTCCCAATTTTGAGCCATGCCGTGTTTCCGTGCTCTGTTCTGATGACTGTCTCTTGGTTCAAGTATAAGTTTCACATTAGCACAATCAAGTGTTCTGGGATTCCCTTTCTTCTCAGAGTCAGCCACAGTTTGTTATGGTCCACACAGTCAAACAACTTTGCATAATCAATGAAGCACAGATGGACATTCCTCTGGTACTCCCTGCTTTTAACCAAGATCCATCTAACATTAGCTACAATATCCCTAGTACCACGACTCCTTCTAAACCCAGAAGTTCAGGCTGCTTTGAAGGAAATAGCAAAAAATAAGGCCCCCGGAATAGACGGTATACCAACAGACATATTTCAACTAACAGATGCTGCCCTGGATGTGCTCACCAAGTTGTACTAAGAAATCTGGAAAACAATCACTTGGCCAACTGACTGGAAGAGATCTATATTTGTTCCTATCCCAAAGAAGGGTGACCCAACAGAGTGTGGAAACTATAGAACAATATCATTGATTTCAAAAGCAAATGCAAGCAAGATTCTACTGAAAATTGTGTATATATATAATGTACATATACTATATTGTTATAAATGTATTTGCTTGAATTAGCTATTGCATAAAGTTGACAAATGATCAGTTTATGAGTATGTTAATAGAGTTAATAAAAATATAATATCATAAATTTTAAGAACACCTCAAACTCTAAATATAGAAGAGATTTTTATAAACTTTTTTGTTACATGACTAAAAAGCACCACTGGGAAAGAAAAACAGATTTAGGAAAATACATAATTTTTACGGATTTTCTCCCTTTACTTTTACCAGCTTTTTATTCTTATAAGGATTAAACTATATGGTTTTATTTTTAATACTTGATAATTAATAATACATAAGCAGTATTTTGTCACAAATGATTGAATTTTGGCCTTATCATTTCGGTTGTCTGAAAACTAGATACCACATCACTAATATTAAGAGCTTGGTATTTATAAAGCTTATCTCTCTACAGTGTTCCATGATTTTGTGTGCTGGAAGGGTTCTACATTTACTATGTAGTGTTTAAGAAGTTTATAAAAATTTGAGACATCCTTTCCAGTCGGAACCAAAAGAATATAGAATACACATCTATCATTGACTAGTTGTAGAGAACACAATGTTCTCTAATAATATCTTTTAAGATGAAAGTGTATTTAAGTCCCAAACCAGCTGAATGTAATAGACAGAAAGAGAATGACTGGAGCAAAGATCAGTCACATGGTTCATTTTCAGTTTTGATTCTTTACCTGGATAGACTTTATTTTTCAATAGGATCCTACAGAATCCTTTTCTAGTTACCTAATGGAGCTATGACTAAAATACAACAAATGGGTAGCTACAAACAGAAATGTATTTTCTCATACTTTAGAAGACTATAAGTTCAAATTCTGTGTCCAGGTCATAGGAGAAAGCTTTCTCTCTGTTGGTTCTGGGGAATTTTTTTAATCTCTTGCTCTTTGATAATTTTACATGGCATGACATCTACCTCTGCTTTCTTGCTTAATGTCTTTCTTATCTCAATAAAGAGTGATTTTAAGCATATCCTACAATAATATTTCGTTAACACACAAAAGAAACCCATTCACAAATGAGATAGTAGATATATATTTATTAGAATATATACCAAGTATTTTAGGAAAACACAATCAAATCCATATCTAGACCTTTATTTTGGAAACTCTCCAATAAAAGAACGTATCATACCTTCTGAATAAACAAAGAAGCCTATTTAGTTATGGCAAGAATTCATGAAAATAACAAAATGGCATTATTTTTCAAAGACAGTTTACAAAACATAAGTTGATGTTATACATTACCAAGAGGGTGGGTGAAGTTTGAGTTAGTGTGTACATGGGTGTGTTAAAAGTTGGATACATTTTTTTTCAACAGTTTGGGAGTGAAATAAAAGCAAACAAGGGGAGAGAAAAAACAAAATTGGCAATTTCTCATAATGTAAAAGCTGTTTTCCCAAACTTCAAAGGGTAGACAGATAATTAAAGCAACTCTCAATAAATATTTCCTATGGCTACCCTTCGTCGTTGAGACAGATTTCCCTGCAGATTATTCCTGCAGCTGTAATTATCTTCATTAAATAGACAATAATACTTTTGTTGTGCTCATTTTATACTGAAATTTCCTCATTGCATTTATTTAAGGAAAAAATAAAACCTGTGTCTTAAATTTGATATTGCTTCCTAGAATACATGATATTGAGAAAGTAAAACAAGATGGAAAAATTCTACCCTGTGGGGATTATTTCAACAAAACCTATTCTCACACTGCACACTGTGACATGTGGATATAGATATCAATTGAGGACTTTCTGAGGTGTGATAAATTCTGTTGTCGATGCCTATGCTAAAGCCTTTTATTTTAATAGATATCCCAGCAAGCCATCAGTAATTTTTGTGGTACAGTAGGACAGAATTTTTGGCTTTAACCCTCTTTATTCTTTATTTTAATCATTTACCAACATTGACCATGTCACCACACAGGCTTTTCAGTTCTTGATGAACAATGCAAAACAGACTTACAACTGCCTCCATGCAAACTATAATCTGTAGGTTGACTCTGGTATACTGGAAAATATTCACTGATGTGGTTTGTGGTTCATCTCCTTCATGTAGATGACTCACCTTTTCTACAATGATTATGACTCCTGCCTTACACTGTGGTTTGCAAATGCCAAAAGAAAACAAGACCAGAGAATTTGGTCATCATTTCTAGCGAGCATTGGTAGCCTAGCGGCAAGAAGCTGTATACACAGATCAAATCCACCAGCTGATCTGTGGGAGAAAAATGGGCAATCTCCTCCTGTGCGATTAATTGCCTCTGAAAACCCACCAGAGGGTCAAATATGGGTCAGTTCTGACTCTACGGTGAACAAGACACACTATAGAGAGACTCCCAGTCAATCATGTTTTTATATATTTCCAGTGTCTTGAGTATGGTTAGGAAATATCACTTGCTTCTAAAGAATCAAATTCAGTAAAAAATGGCCTTTACTTGTATAATTGTATTGTGTTTCATATTAGCAAAGTGGAGAAAGAGAGAGATAGTCCTGTAGGACTTGAAATAATTCATGGCTATGGTGTGAAATTTAAAAAAAAAAACAATATAAAGATGTATGATACACATTCTCCAACATGTGAGGGCACTCCACAATGCACAAGCAGTAAGAAAAGGCATCCTCATATATCATCATGATGTTATTATGTGCCATCGGGTACTTGTGACTCATAGCAACCCTATGTACAAGAGCCCTAAACCATACTCTATCCTGTACCAACCTTACCGCCTCTGATTTACCTAACCCTATTACATTAGCTTCTGAATCGATCTATCTCATCAAGTGTCATCTTCTCTTGTGCTATCCCTCCACCCTCCCAAACATGATGTCCCTCTTCAAGGACTGGTCCATCCTTATAGCATATCCGAAGTATGTCAGATGAAGCGTCAGAATCCTTGCCTCCAAGGAGCAGCTAAGTTTCACCCTCTCCAGATATCACCATATAAAGATTAATTCTAATAAGAACATAAATGTTTTTGGAACTTGATCCACATTTTAATAAAACATAAAATAATGAAAATTACATCTTATTTTATATGTAACTGAATGTTTTTCCTTTTAAAGTGATCATTGACTCTGGAATTCAGTATCTCTCTAAGACACCTATGAAATCTACTTTTATTGTTTCTTTTTGGGAGAAATAGACATTAGTACATGGTTGGTGAACTCTTGAAAATAGAAAATAAGTAATTTTATTTATAAACAATTATTTGTCTCCAAATTATGTCTTTAAGACTATCACTTTTATATTACAACAAAGTTTAGTGGCTGTACTCCCAGGAACAACTTTTCAAATATGCTCTAAAAATAGTTCATTAGAGGACAGTGGTATCTGAATTCCATTAATGCCACAAAGTAGATGACCATCAATATTAACAGCAGCACAAAGTAGATTTCTATGAGATGAGAAATGTCCCTACACTCCTACACTTTTCTTTTTTTTTAGTTATTTTTTTATACTAGTTTACTTACAAAGTTCATATGCATTGTTTTCACACCAGATATTTCCCATTTCTCAATTCTAGCATAAATGCATCTCACAGTTTGCACTGTTATTGTTGTGTACTGCTGAGTTGGAACTGACCCATAGCTGATTCTTCAGCACATTTACCAAGGTACTTAATGGCAGTATAGCTGATTGCCCATTCTTCTTCCATGAAGTAGTCTTTGGATTTGAACTGCATTCCTTCAGGATTGTAACACAGCTTCTTATCAATGGTCACATAGAACAGACAGTACTCATGAACAAAGACTATATTGAGGGAAGCAATAAGTTTTAATTGAGGTTAGATAAACTTAGGATACAATTCTGCAGCCAGAACATCCTTTCTCAAGCTTGATGTCAGAGAGGTCTTTGTCCCTAGAACTCTCATTTCTGGTCCCTGCTTTGCCTTTGGGCATATATCACAATTGTATGCACTCCCCACCCTTCCAGGAAGCATAGGCCAAGATATTTGGCTGTGGCTCCGTGGGATAACAGATCTAGCCACTCTCTTCTCTCACTGGTATCTGCCTTGCTGCATTTTAGCTGCTATGGTTGACACTGGTATTGCAACTACTTTCTGAGCTGCAGTGTGTAGGTCTTGGTATTTAACTATTCACATTGAGACCAACAACAACACCACATATGTGTGTGTATATATGAAAAATATATATGCAAAATATTATGTTGTTGTTGTTATGTGCTACCAAGTCAATTGCAACTCATAGCAACCCTATGTACAAAAGCCCTAAACTCTGCTCTATCCTGTGCCAATTGCACTTTCTCTGACACACCCATCCAGATTACCCCAGTCACTGAATCAATCCACCTCACAGAGGGTCTTCCCCTCTTGTGCCGTCCCTCCACCTTCCCAAGCATGATGTCCCTCTTCAGGGACCTGTACCTCATTACAACATGTCCAAAGTATGTCAGATGAAGCCCCAGAATCCTTGCCTCCAAGGAGAAGCCTGGTTTAACCCTCTCCAGGTTGAATCCATTTGTTTTCTTGGCAGTCCATGGTACATTCATTACTCTTCTCCAGCACCACAGTTCAAAGGCATCAATTCTCCTTCTATCCTCCCTAGTCATTGTCCAACTCTCCGATGCATAACAACTAATTGCAAAGACCATAGCCTGTATCAGGCGGACCTTAGTCTCCAGAGTGACACCATTGCTCTTCAGTACCCTGGAGAGGTCCCTAACGGCAGACGTTCCCATCGCATTACGTTCTTTGATTTCCTGGCTACTGGTGCCAAGAGTGTTGACCGTGGAGCCAAGCGACTAAAGTTGCTAACAATCTCAATCCCTTCACCTTCCATCCTGATGCTGCCAATTGGTCCAGTGGTAAGAATCTTTGTCTTCTTAACATTGAGCCTCAATCCATATTGTAGGCTGCAGTCCTTGACCCTCTGCAGCAAGCATTTCAGGTTTTCGTCGGTCTCAGCAAGCAGGGTTGTGTCACCTGCATAATGCAGATGGTTGATAGATCTTCCACCAATCCTGATGCCACACTTCTCCTCATAGAGCCCAGCCGCTCAGATAATCTGTTCTGCATAAAGGTTGAAAAGGTATGGAGATAGGACACATCCCTGGCATACATCTTTCCCAATTTTAAGTCTTGCCGTGTTTCCTTGCTCTGTTCTGACGACTACCTCTTGGTTCAAGTATAAGTTTTGCATTAGCACGATCAACTGTTCTGGGATTCCCTTTTTTCTCAGAGTCAGCCAGTTTGTTATGATCCACACAGTCAAACGCTTTTGCGTAGTCAATGGAACACAGATAGGCATTCCTCTGGTATTGCCTGCTTTCAGCTAAGATCCATCTAATATCAGCTACAATATCCCTAGTACCATGACCCCTTTCAAACGCAGCTTGGACTTCTGGCAGTTCTCTGTTGATGTGTTGTTGCAGTTGTTTTTGGATAATCTTCAGTAGAATCTTGCTTGCATTTGAAATCAATGATATTGTTCTATAGTTTCCACAATTTCTTGGGTCACCCTTCTTTGGAATGGGAACAAATATAGATCTCTTCCAGTCAGAAGGAATGGGAACAAATATAGATATCTTCCAGTCAGTTGGTCAAGTGGTTGTTCTCCAGATTTCTTGGCACAACTTGGTGAGCACATCCAGGGCAGCATCTGTTTGCTGAAATACATCAATTGGTATACCATCTATTCCTGGGGCCTTATTTTTTGCTATTTCCTTCAAAGCAGCTTGAACTTCTTCCTTCATCACCATACACTCTTGCTCATATGTTATTTTATTAAATTCTTCTGTGTCTGCCAGTTCCTTTTGATACAGTGACTCAGTATATTCTTTCCATCTTTCTGGATCATTTAATATTCTGCCTAAAGTATCCTCCTCATAGTCTGTTAGTTTTTGTCAAGACTAAAGGTGACTGCAATACTCTCTAGTCCTAACACAGCCCTAATCAGATATATGAAGAGTTCCAATATAATGTGAATTTAATAATCTTCATACTGCTAGAGACAAAAACATGAAAACAAATTGGGAATTGTTGATGGTAGTTACTTTTAAGTTGATTACCAATGAAGATAGAAGGAGTACACAAAGTCATTGCACGACAAAGAATAGTTTGAAGCGGAATCATTTCCAAAAGTAGCATGGGGGGTTGGTGGCGGAATTAACAGACATAAAGGAATAAGCCCAAGCTGTAGGAGAGGCACTGGCAAAAAATAAGACTCTAGGAACTGACAGAATACCAACCACTCTAAAGTCTTTTTAAGGGGAGCTCCAGTGGTTTAGTGGTAAGGAGTTGCACTACTAACTCAAAGAAAGGCATGAGGTTCGAATCTACCAGCTAACCTAATAGAGAAAGGAGTGATCTCCCCTCATGCCCATATAAAGCTGGTGGAGGGTCATCTGTCAGTCGATTCTAGCTCATAGTATTTAGAAACGACAACAAAGACATTTAAATGTCTTTCCTGTACCTTAGGCAATATACTATAACATAATATCTGGATTTTACCATGTTAAAGAGAGTTTTTCAATTCAAATGTTAGATAATTTAAAAAATTTGAATTCTACTTAACAGGGTTTGCCAGCATTTGGGAGTGCCAGGTTGGTAAGACACTGAAAGGTCGCGCCCAGCCTAGGGTCTTGGGAGATTTAATGTCAGTCGAATCTGAGCTCTAGCTTCTTGAGGCATGGCAGGTTTGAGGGCTCAGGGCATGTGTGGTGTTCTTTTGGCCTCACGTGGGGGTTAGCAGAGCAGACTTGCCAGATAAACTAGAGGTCTAGGGAATGGAGTTTGCCAGCATTTGGGCGTTCCAGATTGGTAAGACACTTAAGGGCCCTGAGGCCTGTGGCCCTCAGGCCACTCTTTCATTGTTTTTGTTCAGACATTCCTCTAGGTCGTATAGCCCTGGTGTACAAGTTGCCTTACTGTGGTCACTTGTGGTTTCTGTGAGGCTGAACACTGTGACACTGATGTGTCAAAATGTTAATGTTTGGTCACACAGTGCGGACAGAGAGTGGGGTGGAACTCCCCATTTAAAACAAGCTTGGAAGGAGGAGTGGCATCCACTTCCATAATTGCTTGCCTCTGGAAACCCTATGAACCTGGAGAGAGGATGAAAGACACCCAAGCATTGAGAACTCTCCTTCATAGGGTCGCTATGAGTCACTTGTGACTTGGGAGCACTTAGCAATAATAACAACACTTAATAGATAGTGGTGTGTCATGGACATGTTGTGAACAATAAATAATAAATTGTGAGAATTGTAAAAGTTAATCAGTAACCTATGTAAATGTTAGATGCAGTGTGCCAGGATTTATTGCACATTTCCTTACAAAGTTAGTTTTCCTTGAATTCTTTGAAATTCTAAAATTTTAATGGCTATGAGACTATGAAGGACACCATGAAAGGACAAAACTACCATATAATGCAATGTACAGTGCAGCTCCTTGCAACTAGAACACCTATGAAAGGCCACCTGTAGGCTTCCATAGGAAAAGTTTATAACAGTGATAATGAGTAGACCTTCTTATGCTTTTATATGTGTGTCTTATCAGAACTTACTTTAATAAAGTTTAAATATGGCCAAATGTATTGTACAACATAAAAAATATTGTTTGTTCTTGTTGTTAGGTGCTGTGGAGTCAAATGCGACTCATAGCAACCCTATGAACAAAAAATTTAAACCTAATTCTGTCCTGCGCCATCCTCACATTTCCTGACACAGAAGAGCCCTTTGCAGTAGTCACCATGTCAGTCCACTTGGTTGAGGGTCTTCCTCTCCTTCATTGAACTTCCACCCTTCAAAAAATCATGTCCCTTTCCAAGGTTTAGCACCTCTTAGCAATATGTCCAATATTAATATAATATGTGTGTTAGGCGAAGCCTCATCATCCTTGCCTCCAAAGAGCACTCTGGCTGCATTTTCTCCAAGACATACCTATTCCTTCTCTTGGCCGTCCATGGAATGTGCAGTGTCCATCTTGAATACCAAAGCTCAAATGCATCACTTCTTTTTCTGTCATCCTTGTTTACTGACCAGGATTCAGATGCATAGCTAGTAATCTGAAAGACCGTTACCTTAATCAGATGCACCTTAGTCCTTGAACTGATATCACTACTCCTCAATAATTTGAAAAAGAATCCCTTACTGGAGATTTTCCCAGTGAAATATGTTTCCTTGTTTCCTGACTGCTTGTACCAAGGTGTTAATTGTGGATCCAAGCAAGATGAAACTGTTGACCATTTCAATCTCCTTTCCATCACTCATGACACTGTGTCCAGTGGTAAGAATCTTTGTTTTTCTGGTATTGAGATGCAATCCATACTGAAAGACTGCATTCCTTGATCTTCTGCAACAAGTGCTCCAATCCTCCTCACTTTCAGCAAGCAAGATTGTGTCATCTGCATAAGGCAAGTTATTGATGAGTCTTTCTCCTGTCCTGATGCCACATTCCTCTTCATAGCGTCCAGCTTCTCAGATTAAAAAATAATAAAAAAATTAAAATATTATAAAAATATTTTAAAAACAGTATATCTGTTGGGTATCTTGATAATTTTAAAAAAATGTCCTCTTGACCCTTCAAGCACATTTTAGAAATATCACATTATATAGAGATTTTCTTAAGTATAGTTTGGTTTTCCTAAAAGTGTATAGGAACCCTTTCACTTGACAAGATTACAAGAGCGGTAAAATTTCACTAATGGTTTTATAAAAAATGTATATTTAATAATGTGCAAATTGAGATATAATAATGTGCAAATATGTTTTGGGAATTTAGAGGTTTTATTCCAGTGACACTATTTTTTGAAATTAATTTTTAATGAAAGTTTACAGAAAGTTAAGGTTTCCAGTCATTCATTGTCGCATTTTTCTAACTACCCACCCCTTCCCACTCAATTCATTCTTCTCCTTGAAAAGAAAAAGAAATACCTCTTCCATTGTTATGCAATCCCTCCCCCCACCCCAGTCCACTCCATTATGCAGCCTTCACTCTGGACTCTTGTAATGACAAGAAAACCCATCCATATGTACCTGTTAAACAGGTTTCTCCCTCATCTCTTTCAATGCAATATAAATCCTTCCTCCTCTTCTTGATATTTGCCAATTGTTTGTGGCAATGGATTGGTTTCAAGCTTTAGTTCCTCTATTTTCTTGCATTCAAAGTTTCTTTAATTATTTAGTGACTTGGAAAGTGATAATCAATTAATTTTACTCATTTTTCATTTATTTAATGTTTATGCTAATTGTTTATCAGTAAAACCTCAGAATATAAACAATTTTTATGGAAAAAATATATCTACATATATATTTTCATAAACTCTAAACAAGAATTACTAATTTTTAAGCTTTTTCACGGAAAACTCTCTTAAATTCACAATCCAGAACTAAAAATAAACCCTACTTCTACCTATTACCTGGTCCTTTTGTATACTTTCACAATCCCAATTCAATCTGTTTAATGGTCAAATTATTTGACAACCTAAACTATATGAAGAAAAAACGTGCCATCAGGATTTCAGGAAGACCCATTAACCACCTGTGTTTTATAGATCACAATATTGCTTGCTGAAAATGAAGGGGACTTAAAACACATGCTAATTGAAGGTTACAGTTTTCAATATACTTTTTACTTACAATTTACTTAAGTATACAATTTACAATATACAATTTACTTACCAGAAGACCAAAACTCAACATTATGATCGATAAAACATTTAAGTGGTCAGCAATTTCTTTCTTTCTTTTTTGGTTTTTTTTTTTTCTGGTGCACAATCAAGAGCAGTGGCATTGGCAGTAAAGAAATTAAAAGTCAAGTTACACTGAGAAAATCAGTCATTAAGGACTTTTCCAAAGTGCTAAAAAGCAATGATATCTGTTTAAAGACTAAACTGCATCAGATCCAAGTCATAATCTCTTCACTTAGTTCCTATACATCTGAAAGTTGGACAGTGAATAAGGAAGAAATGCTTTTCAATTGTAGTCTTAGAGAAGAGAACTAAATATTCCATGGACTGCTAAAAGAATAAGTCTATCTTGGAGGAAGTGTTTCTAGAGTGATCTTAGAAGCAAGGACAGTGAAACATAATGTCACATACTTTGGGCATGTTGCTAAAAATAACCAGTCATTGGAAAAATAAATCATACTGGGAAAGGTGAAAATGTAGAAAAAGAGAAGACTCCTTACAAAATGAATTAACACAGGTACTGCAAAGGTTTTCTCTCATCACTGGGCCAGTTTTCTCAACACTGGGCCAAATCGCAACATCAGGATGGATGGTGAAGAGATTGAGATTTTTAATAGCTTTAGTTTTTGGTTCCACAGTCAACAGTCTTGGCACCAGCAGCCAGGAAATTAAAAGATGTATTGCGATGGGAAAGTTGGCTGTTAGGGACCTCTCCAAAGTGCTGAAGAGCAATGGTGTCACTCTAGAGACTAAGGTGCGTTTGATACAGGCCATGGTCTTTGCAATCATTTGCTATGCATAAGAGAGCTGGACAAGGACATGACTAGGGAGGATAGAAGGAGAATTGATGCCTTTGAGCTGTGGTCTTGGAGAAGTGTATTGAATATACCATGGACTGCTAAAAAAACGAACAGGTCAAACCTGGAGTGGGGGGGTAGTTAAACCAGGCTGCTCCTTGGAGGTAAGGATTCTAAAGCTCCATCTGACATATTTTTGATATGTTGCAAGGAGGGACCAATCCTTGGTAAAGGACTTCATGCTTGGGAGGGTGAAGGGATAGCACAGGAGAAGAGGACCCTCTAAGAGGTGGATTGATTCAGTGCCTGGGTAATGGGGTGGGTGTGTCAGAGACAGTGAGTTTAGCACAGATTGAGCAGGGTTTAGGGCTGTTGTACATAGGGTCGCTATGAGTTGCAGGCGACTTGATGACACATAAAAACAACAACAACATCAGAGTTTATGAGGCTAGGGCAGGATAATGCAACATTCTTATCTGTTGTTCCTTGTGTCACCGTATTTAACTGGATGGATTCTAAAATACATCTGCCTTTTCCAACTAGTGAACATTTATTGAAGAGTTGATATTGTTATATTATCTATTTAAAAACAGAAAAAGAAACAAAAAGAAAAATTCAAAACACTTTGAATGTTACAATTTGCTTGTTTGGTTTTCATTTTGGTTTTCAATTCATCTACTTAGTAATTTTCAACATCCAAGAAAACATGTATTCACAAAAACTTAAAGTACAAATAAGTTATGCTAGGCCCATTGTTCTCACTAATAATTTTGGAGGCATTTATCCTCATCTGTCAAATAAAATATTTACTAGGATTTCTTTTGTCTTTCATCTTGTATTTTATATCTTTTAGGTGATTTTTCAGTCTTTCTCCATTGTTGTTTCTGGCTCTGATGAGCAATATACATATAAGTTAGCTATTTTTATAATAATACTACATAACAAAACACCTAAAATTTGTGCTTTTCCTAATATTGATAATAAAATAACTAAAAAATCCAAAACAAAAACAAACCCCTCATTGCCGTGGAATAAAAACTGACTCAAGACTGATCCTCAATGAGTATGTGTGTATACATAAATTCCACCTTTTTTAAAATCTACTGTTCTATGATGATTTATTATTTTACTGTAATGCCAGAATCTATGTTATTAATACTTCATATTTAGGCAATCATAATCCATAATGGATAAGTTTCAGTAGAACTTCCAGTCTGATACAGACTAAGAAGAAGATTCTGCATTTTGTTAATGTACATCTAAGAAAAAATAGCAAATGAGAACCTTATGAATAGCAGTGGAATGTTATCTGATATAGTTTCAAAAGCTGACCTCTTCAAATTTGAAGGCATTAAAATTATGGCTGGGAAAGAGCTGCTTCCTCAAGTAGTTGATCTCTTTGAAAGCCATGGAATACAAGTTTTTATGTTTTTCTTTTACTTTAGTTTACTTATTAATATATGATAAGTTCTTAGAAGTGGAATTATAGGTGCAGGTTATGAATAACTACTTTTCTCTAGTTGTGTATGGCTATGTTGCTTTTCTAAATAATTACATAAATTCACAACAATTGAACCTTTAAATTTCATCTCCGATTGAGATGTTAAAGAGCACATTTTTTTTTTTTGGATTTCCATTCATTCATTTTTTTTGGGGGGGTTTATTTTTTTAATTTAGGTTGAGCACATTTTTTTAAAGTTTTATTAGATTTTGAAGCACTATCAGTTTATTTTATACAAAGTCAAAAAATATGCCTTTGTACCTGAATACTAACTAACAACCAAATATTGGTTTGGCTCATTAAATGTTTAAGTTTTAGCAAATAAATAAGTAAACAAATAAGGTTTGAAGGGTTAAAAACAGGTATTCAACTTCTTTCTGTTTGTTTTATATATGGATTGAACCAGAAATGTGGAGGAAAAATACGTTTTCTAAACAGATGTACTTCTAATACATTACTGAAACATATATTATTATGAATAAGGCATATCTGACAGTTAAATGGATATCTTCATCTGTTCAGTGATAAATTTTGTTGTACTATTGTGTTGTTTCATTACTCACACTGTTTCCAGAATGCTTTGAACTAGGTTAGTTTCTGTATAAGAGCGCATTAAAGGTTTTTAGGACCTGAGTTCAAGAAAGACCTGGAGGAGAGGAAATGGAGGATATGGGAATGGAAAAGTCTTTCTAGGAGTTTGACTAAAATGGGGAAAATAGTACTTTGTGCCAGGGAATCTTGTTTATATATGAAAAATACTGGACTGAATAGATACGATGAAATGAATGAGAAAAATATATTATTTCAGAAGGATCAGGACAATTGAAGAAGCAGCATTTTCCTTAATATTGGATGGGAGAAATTAAAGAAAGGGCTGGCATTTAAGATATTAAGAATTTTTGTGAGAGAGAATGCTAGAGACAGTGGGGACTGGCAGGAGGGACAAGAAATCGGGTAAACCAAATGAATTATGAAACCACATATATTAATTTTCTTTTCTAAAAGACATTTTTAATTTTTTAATCATTTTGTTTTTTAATTGAATCTAAGTTTTAAAGACAAAACACTATTTTTTTATAGTAATGATAGATGTATTTTATGAACAGTATGCTCTACATTTATTTAAGAGTGTATCTTTTCACATGAGGAAATGGTCAAAATCACTGGCAATTAGAGAGATGCAAATCAAAACCACAATAAGATACCATCTCATCCCAGAAGTAGTAGCAAAGTTTAAGAGAACATAAGTGGATGTGGAAGATATTGGAACCCTCATACACTGTTTGTAAAGTGTAGATTGTAAAGTTTGTACATTGTAAAATGGTTTGACCACTCTGGAAGGCAAATTGATATTTTCTCAAAATGCTGAATATAGAAATTACACATGACTCAGCTACTCCACTGCTAGGATTATACCCCAAGGAAAAAGAACTGAGACCTAAACTGAGATTTGTTCACTGATGTTCAATAGCAGTGCTTTTCACGATAACAAGAACATGGAAACAGCCCAAATGTCCATCAACAAGCAAATGGATGGAGAAACTGTGGTACATTCACACAATGGAATACAATGCGGCACTCAGGAGCAACAATTTTGAAAAATATTATATAATATGGGAAAACACAACATATGGGAATAATTTTATGAAACATAACGTTAATGAAAGAAAGTGTAAAACACAATGTATATGAATTTGGGGAAAAAAGATATTTGCAATGAGTAAATCACTGTACAAAAAAATCATCTTTATTATTAAAGTTTCAAAATCAATTTGTTTTGTGTGATAAGTGTAACAAAATTTTTTAAAAAAGTAAAAAATAGTCAAGTTAACAAATACTTGCTGAAATTAGTGAGAGGAAATAAAATTAATAACATCATAGCCAATTCTTTTGGAGGGATTCAAATCCTTGTTTTCACCACAAAAACTGCCTGGAGCTACTTGAACAGAGATGTTAAAAATGGACGACTTTAACAAACATGCATTTGCTCTGTTCCAGTTTGTTGTTGTTAAGTGCCCATGAGTCATAGGCGACTCATAGTGACCCTATGAACGAAAGACCTGGAAATCTTTTCATGAAAGCATGACTTTCATCCTTTCTCCAGGTTCATAGGATTTGCAGAGGCAAGCTCTTACAGAAGTGGATGCCACTCCTGCTTCCAAGCTTGTCTTAATCAGGGAGCTCCACCAAACACTGTCCACAATGGGTAACCATTATCGCATTTGACTCATCAGCGTCACAGTGTTCAACTTCACAGCAACCACGAGTTACCTCTGAACAGCAAGTGGACATACCAGGGTTACAAGACCTAGAATGTTTCACCAAAAACAATTAAAGCCAGGCCCGAGTGCTGTAGATTAGAGTCACCCACTAAACTGTTCCAGTTTAGGCTGCTAAAAGTAAAATTTCAGAATGCCAGCTATAGTAGGCTTTATCTACCAGCTCTGGTGAAAAATATTTCTTTTCCATAATTACGGCCAAGTTTTCTTGGAAATCGCCATACATATTGGCATTAATATACTCCCTAGGTCTAGAAGTGGTAAGGAATTATCCCAAAGGCATGGGTTTTGAATCCACCAGCTCCTCAGTGGAAGAAGGGTGGACATTCTCCTCCCATGTGATTCACTGCCTCTGGAGACTCGCTTGGAGGGTCAACTGTGAGTTGATTGCAACTCACTGGCATACAACTACATCAAGTCTCAACATATGGACTCTAAGGAGAACGTGCTCTGCTCCTATCTCTTCTTTCCTGATGAAGTAGTTCACTCATTCTCTACATATTTATCTCTTGAAAAATAAAAGATAGTACAGGAAAAAATATCCTTGCATTGGGTCAGAGTTGTTACCTCAGTTAAAGTGTTACATCCAACCTTAATCCCTACAACTAAGTGATAGATCATATCCTGGAAGATGTTAACACCAAATGGCTGAGAGTCATGATCCAGCCATGCTGACATTTTATCTTATTGGATACTTTTGTATTGATGTCATTAGCATAGCTTTTTGATATCTTTATTTATGTATTCCTCAGATTAAAGTAAATAAATTATCTCCCCTGGAATTTGGAAATCAAGGATTTTCTCAGAATATCTGTAACTGTGGAGAATAAGGGATGCAATCCAATTTTTAAAATTAATTTTAATGAAAGTTTACAGACTTAGAGTTCCCAGTCATCCATTGTTGCACTTTTCTCGCTGCCCACCTCCTCTACACCAATTTGCTCTTCTCTTTGAAAAGCAAAAGAAAAATTCTTTCATTGTTATACAATCCCTCCTGCCAGGTCCAATCCACTGGGCAGCTTTCATTCTGGACTCCTGTCATGACAATAATATCTAGTCACATATCCCTTTTAAACAGTTCTCGCCCTCATCTGTTTCAATTCAGTATACATTATTTATTCCCTCTTTCTCAGTCTTCCCTCAACTCCAATGTCAGTTCCGTTTTACAACAGTGGCCCTATGCAATATTTGTCCTTTTGTGACTGAGACATTTCAGGCAGCATAATGTCTTCCAGGGTCACACATTTTGTATAATATTTCATGAGTTCCTTGTTTTTCAATGCAGCATAATATTGCATTATACCAGAGCTTCCCTATCCATTCATTTGTTGATGGACACTTGGACTGTTTACAACTCTTTGCTCTATTGAACAAAGCCACAATAAACGTGGGTGTGCACAAATCCACTTGGGTGGAGGTTATGGTTTCTTTAGGATATATTCCCAGTAGTGGAACTGCTGGATCAAATGGTATTTCTATTTGCAGTTTTTTGAGAGAATGCCATACAGCCTCGCATAGTGGTTGCACCATTTACACTCCCACCAACAGTGAATAAGGGTTCCAGTTTCTCTGCAACCTCACCAGCATTTGATGTTTGTTGTTCTGATAAATTTTGCTACTCTTACTGTGGTGATATGATAACTCATAATTGCTTTGGACTGCAATCTAATTTTAAGTGCGGCAGATGTTAGAAATTTTATGTTCTATTTAGATAGATTAGATAGTGCCACAGTCTTTAGAAGGAAGAATGAGACCCTGCATTAGTATCATGCAGAAGAGGAGAATTTATGAGTAGTAAAAGCTAAAATCTGAGTTAAATTTGCAGCTTGACTGTCTACTATAGAGTTAAAATACTTTTAATAGAGTTAGATTTAACTATCATTTGCATTTAGACTTAATAAAGTACAAATCATCTAACAGAAAAGGCATTAAGTTATCAGACTGAAAACTTTTTTTAATGGAATGTGAAAATTTCTGACTGTTTTTTGCATTCTTCTCTTTTCCTAAGGTATATGGATTTAAATTACTAGGTTTGGCTACTTCTTTCTACATAAGTGTGAGTGACTAAGTCTTTGAAAGAGCATTTATCAGAACAGAAGTATATAAACTTTTAATGAATTTTTTCTATTTGTGAATTCTCTCTCAACCAAAAAAGCTTTACTGTGTATAATTGCATTTTATTTCTTGCTCTTTCTGCCTATTCTTGCTATGCTTATCTTCTATTCTTCATAAATTCTTCTTAACGTTAAACCTAATACAATATCGATTTTTTAAAAATTGTGTTTTGTTGGAAATTGGAAATATTTTTCAGATTCAATGGTACACTAATATTTTTTTAACTGAAAGGCTTTGAACACAATGAATCATTGCCTCAATGGAGTATAAAAAAAACCTGGTATCTTCTATAGCAAATATGATAATAAAAACTATAGGCAATTTTACCAAATCTCACAAATAATAGTTTCAAGATCAGCTAATAAATGGGAGATCATTATTACTTTGCTGTCAAAAAATAGTTGGAGAATGTATTTATAGTTGTTGTTGTTGTTGTTATGGACCATCAAATCAACTACGACTCATAGTAACCCAATGTTTAGTAGCTCTGAGCTCTGCTCCCAGTTACAGTGTCAATCCATATTACCCTGGTCTTCCTCTCCTGAGCTTCCTTGATTCTTGCAAGCATAATATATTCTCCAGAGACTGATCCCTCCTGGATACATGCCACAAGTATGTGAAGCAGAGTCAAAATCCTTGTCTCCAAGGAGCAGTTTGGTTTCACTCTCTCGAGGAGAGACCAGTTAGTTCTGTTTATAGTCCATTGTTTGTTCAGTGCTCTTCTCCAGCATAAATTCTTTTTCTGTCATCCTTTGTCATTGTCCAGGTCTCCAATACACCATGACCTACATCAGGCACACCTTGATCTCTAGAAGGGCATCATTGCCCTTTAGCACTCTGAAGAGGCCCCTGAGAGGAGATATTTCTAATGCAATTTGTCTTTTGATTTCCTGACTGCTAGTGCCAAGTATCTTAATTGTGGAATCAAGCAAGCTAGAAATAGTTAATAGTCCTAGGAAAAGTTCAAACTTATTTCAGGCAGCTCTTTTCAAATGTGGTAGCTTGATAGAATAATCTGTAAGGAGTTGCACTACTAACTCAAAGGTGATGCCTCTCTAGTAGTTCAAATCCACAAGTGGCACCAGAGAAGAAAGATGAGAAATTACCCTTGAATGATTTACAGCCTCCAAAAACCCATTGGAAGGTCAGCTATGAGTTTGGTTCCAAGTCTATAGAAATTGGGTGTTTTTTAAATGAGATTTTTTTAAAGGCACCACAAATGAGTTCACAAATTTAATTCTTTGTACTCCTGTATATAGAATCCTTGAATATTCATTTTCTTCTAGACTGCTCCATTATTTATTTTGTATACACCCATAAAAATGCAATGGAAAAGACACATCTTCTCTTCATTACAAAAGTGTTAAGTCAAATGCTTGGTTATTTTCATCATGTGTTTCTATATAGTTTTAAAGAAGATTTTCCATTTAGGTTTAAAGACCTAGTTCAGAATTAGGATTAAGTATTTCTTAATATAAAAAAGATGGATCTACTATTTTTTCTTAGGGAAGACCAAGATTAAGTACAAATAGAATCTCAAATACTCTATGTCTGAAATATCTAAGTTAAGCTAGTGATGCTGAACACTGTGACACTGATGTGCCAAACGTGGTAATGGTTACCCATGGTAGACAGTATTGGTGGAGCTTCCCAATGAAAACAAGCTTGGAAGCAGGAGTGGCAACCACTCCTGAAATGGCTTGCCTCTGTAAACTCTATAAACATGGAGAAATGACCAAAGTCATACAAGTGTTCTGGTCTTTTATTCATAGAGTCGCTATGAGATGGAGGGATAGCACAAGAAAGGAATACTTGGGATAAGATACATTGATATAGTCACTGGGATGATAGAGGTAGGTGTATCAGAGACAGTGAGATTGGCTTAGGATAGGGCTTGTTTCATAGTTATACTATATAGGGTTACTATGAGTCACAGGTAAGTAACAACATCAACCACAAAGTTTGTCCATACGTGTATGTTGTTTTTTTTGATGATGTGCACTGTGGAGTTGGAACCAACCCATAGGTAACCCTCCAGTGGATTTGCAGAAATAGTTAATTGCATGGGAAGAGATTGCCCTTGCATCTGTGGAGGAGGTAGGGAATTCAAACGGAGCACCTTCAGGATTACAGTACAGCTTCTTATTGGTAGACTCTCAGAACTCCCTTATTATTACAATAATTAAAAAGAGAGACCATGACCTCAAAATCATATTATATTACTATTACAATCATACATTTTCTAAACCTGTAGTTTATTTTTACATTTACTCTCAGTTGCTGTTAGGTACTGTCAAGTCAGAACCAATACATAGCTGACCTCCAAGTGGGTTTACAGGGGCAGTAAATTGCACTGGAGGAGATTGCCCAGCAATCTCCAGCTGAGCAGCTGGTAGATTTGAACTGTGTGCCTTTGGGATGACTGCATAGATTCTTACCACTAGGCCATGGGAGCCCCTGATCAGAGTACCAGAGTATTTATTCAAACAGTACCATTAATTCCTGATAGGAAGTTTTACTTAAACCTTTAAATGTATGTATATTTTCACTATTTTTATAAAGAAGGTGTATTTCATTTTGATTTGTGGGTTCCCCCTTCCATGAAATAAATTTCATTCTCTTCGTTGTGGAGTTTCTCTGTTCACTTAAAATCCTTCCTAAATCTATAAAATAGTACAAGAATACTGGACAATTCCCTTTATAGACTTTAAAACATTTAATAATCTATTGGCAGCCAAATGCATTAAGCTAATTTATTTCATTCAAAAGGAGTCATCTATCCAGTGTGAAAAATAGCAAATGCATTAATTTTTTTCTACACAGGAAGGAGTCAGATAGGTTAATGATACATTAAAGTACAAATCCACTGCTTTTTCTAGAAAATATTTTAGACACAAACCTGAGAAAAATACTTTTATGTCTCTCAAACTTATCTCGTAAAAATGAAGTCTTAACATTGCTCAATACTAAGAACAGGCAGATGGGGTTCTAATTTCAGATGTTGGTGTTGTTATGTGCCATCGAGTCACTTGGAACTCACAGTGACAGTAGATATAATAGCTCTGAACTCTGCTCTATCCTGAACCAGTCTCACTGCCTCCAACACAGCTAACCCCCATTATTACAGTTGCTGTGTCAGTCCGTCTCATATGGGGTCTTCCTTTCGTACACTGTCCCTCCACCCTTTCAAGCATAATGTCCTACTCCAGGGCCTGGTCCCTCCTGGACGCATGCACAAATGATGTGAGATGGAGCTTCAATATTTACTCTAAATTTACTAGCACTGTTCCTCATTTAAAAAGAAAAAAAAAAGATATATGTCTACAAAAGGGAACTCTGGTAGCCTAGTGGCAAGAAGCTGTGCTGCAATCTCAAAGGCAAGCAAGCAGCAGCTGTTCCACAGGAGAAGGATGAGTAATTTCCTCCCTGATTCATTAACTGACTCAGAAAATCTATTGGTGGGTCATCTGTGGGTCTGTTCGTCTGTTCCAGCTCAATGGTACAAAACAACAACAACAACAGTATGTCTACAAAGGTCCACAAAATTATATGTTACCATTATATACTATGCTAAAAGGGTTGAGCATTTAAGTGTAAGTATAATTCATAATTTATTAGCTGCAATGATAAAAATATCATTGGAACATTTAAAAGTTAATTTGAGGGGAAAGCTTAAATGTGTAAGTAAATTATGCTTATCTACAATAATTACTATGTGTTTAAATTATTTGCTTCTCAAAATTACTAGAAAGAGGTTTAAGTGTTTCATTAAAATTAAAGTAAAATTAAATTTTCTGAGTATTGATAACTTACAAATCTCATTACCAGTTGGATTCCTAAGATACTCATCTATTATTCTTAAATAGAAAACATTTCAGACTTCATGTTAAACCCCAACTGCTTTGAAAACTATGAAACAGCATTTACACAGCACAAGATATAAAAGTTCTGAAGGTGTCATAGAATCACTCAAAAAAATTTAGTTCTGAAAAGTAAGGGTTTATTTTAAAAAAATCAAGCTCTCTCTAGAAAGTTAACCTTTGAAAAGTTCACATATAGTTTGGGCAACATAAATATTTTTTCACTGTCACTTTGACTCTTTTTAATCACCTTGATACTTAAAATATCTTTTAATTCGTGAACTAATCACATATCATTTTACAAACAAAATTGAGTCATAGAAATATGATAGCCAAGTAGTGAGAAAAATAAAAGGGCATTATGTTTATATTAATAATAACTTCCTCAAAATATATATGCTGCATTTATTAAATAAATTAATTTAAAGAAATTTAATTAATTATCAAATTTATCAAGTTAATGCCAATAATTTATCTCTTTTGCAACATCTGGTTTTTTTCCCACCATTTTTCTCCTAACCTTGAACGCTTGTCTATTTCTCCATATCGCATTTGTTCTACCTTCTTTCTTTTTCTCTTTACAGGTCAAATATATTTATTTAAACTCAAATAAATAAAAGTTAGATAGAAAGGAATATATATATATAACTACCAGGAAATGTGCATAATTTAGTGCCCCCAAGATTAAAGAATTTCTACTTGTTTTCTTGCTATGTACTTTATTTATTTGTTATATTTATTGCCGTGTAGTCAGATTGAGTATATCCCACCTGAATTTAGAGACTATCTCAAGAATAGATTTCATGCACTGAAAACTAACAACTAAAGACCAATTAAGCTGTAGGATTACATCAAGAACATGCGTCATGCATGAAGAACTTAAAATGTCATTAAAAATACAGGAGTAGAAGAAAAGAACCAAGATAGACATCAGAAGAGACTATGAAACTTGTTCTAGAACATAAGAAAACTAAATTAAAAAGGAAGATATGATCAGGTAAGAGATATACTCAAAGATTCAAAGAACAGAGAATTATAATGAAATAAGCAAAGACCTGGAATTAAAATAAACTAAAAGTTGAGAACACACTTGGCATTTCTCAATTAGAAAGAACTAAGGAAAATGTCAAGCTTTGATTTGCAGTTCTAAAGAAATCTACAGTTAAAATATTATATGGAACAGAAAACAACAAAAGAAGATAGAGATAGATAGTTAGCTACTGTAGCACTAAAGAAATGATCAATGCTCTACCCTCCCAGGACATTTTATGTGTTGGTCAAAACAGACTATGGACAATATTGAGAAGAATGGAAATTCCCCAATATTGAATGGTATTCATGCAAAATTTATACATGAACCAAGATGTAATCATTCAAATGGAACAAAAATATACTGAATAGCTGAAAATCAAGAAAGGTCTGTGCCAGGGGTTTTTGTTTGTTTGTTTGTGTTTTTTTTTTTTTTTGCCGTATCTACTCAATGTGTTAATTATGAAGGAGAATGTGACCTCAGGATTGGAGGAAAATTCATCAGCAACTTTTCTTGCAGAAAAGGATGACTTGATGCATATATTGACTCAGCTCAAAGACTAGCCTTTCATATTTTCCTTCTTTTCATTTATTCTAGTGTAGTGTTCATTATATATCCATTATTTGTCCGCTATCGCCACCCTCTCCACCCCTTGTCCCAATCTGGAACAGGACTTTTAGTACAATGGAACAGGGAGAGGAAGGGAGGAAAGAAAATGTGTCTGAATGAGTGAATGAAAAGACTTTCACTTGGTAAATTTAAACTAAAATCACAATTTACAAAGAACAAAGCCTTCAATATGGATTGTTCCTCAGCATAAAAAAGTAAAATAAAAAACCAGAAAAAACTCCACCCAAATCCATAAACATAAAATTCTTCTGTTGTTAAAGGCTGTTGAGTTGCCTGCAACTCTTAGTGACCCTCAGTACAACAGCTCTGAACCCTGTACTACCCTGAGCCAACCCTATTGTCTCTGACATACCTAATCCTATTTCTCAAGTCACCGAGTAAATCCATCTCATTGAGGGTCTTCCTCTTTTGTGCTGTCCCTTCACTCTTCCAAGCATGACTTAACCTCTCCAAGGACTGGTCCCTCCTTGCAACATGCCCTAAGTATGTCAGATGAAGCTCTGCAGAATATTGTCATGAAGACAAATTTACTAACTATATTATATCTCCTAAATTGTTTAAGTCAAAGAATAATGTTTATGTAGATTTAGAAAATGGAAAGCATTCCCTTAATTGTCCACAGTCTTTTGCCATTTCCAATCATTTTCTGCAATTATACCATATTTTAGCAGCCATTTCCAAATAATTATATAAAAATATAATATTAACTCACACCACTATTTTCAGTCTTTCAAAATTGTGCATTTTAATGATTCTTCAAGGAATAAGAATCTAAGTAAATTCTCTACAGAACAATTGGCTTTAAAATAGAAAGTTCTGGAAATTAGATTCTTACATGTGAAATTAGTTGAATAATTGTATATTTAGCAATTTAAAATACATCTTATATAAACTATAATTAAATTTTCAAAGCAAATCAATATGCTGTCAAAATATGTAACAGCAAAAGATTTTGAGTATAAACAAGAATAGAATATGCAAATTTCTGGAATAAGTTTTTATATTTGTTTATAATTTAATTTTAAAGTACACTTCTTTTAAAATCACTTTCTGTGACAAAATATATTTATTATTTGAGGAGAAAAACATAGGATTATTTACTGAACCTGGCCAACAGAAATATTTTCAAATGCATTCATATAAGTACTCATTTTTCTAGTGTTTAGGCTTTCAAAACTGAGGTTTGGATATTTTCAGTTTAAGAATAAATAATATGCTATCCAGTGAGCAACTAAAAAATATGATTCATGGCTTACTGTAGAGAAATGTTCTAAATGAGAAATTTACTTCTAACAGCATCATGTCCTTAAATCTGTTGTTGTTATGTGCCATCAAGTTACTTTTGACTCATTGTGACCCTATGGACAAGAACCCTAAACCCTGCTCTATCCTGTACCAACCTCACTGTCTCTGACACATCTACCCCCTTTAACCCAGTCACTGAATCAATCCATCTCATTGAGGGTATTCCTTCCCTGCACTGTCCCTCCACCTACCACCCCCAAACATGATGTCCCTCTGCAAGAAATGGTCTCTTCTTGCCTCCAAGGGGCTTCAGAGTCCTTGCCTCCAAGGAACAGCTCAGTTTTGCCCTCTCCAGGACAAACCTGTAGCCACTGGAAAAGATTTGCCTTGTTCAACCAAAATTAACTTTATATATCTATAGCTCATATTACAGGATATCTTTTTCTCTTTTTCATTACCATTGATTCAAAACTGACTCATGGCTGAGCATTCAATGTGTTTTCAAAAGCTGTAAATTGCACAGGAATAGAGATTATTCATTTATTTCATTCTTCTCCTATGGAGCAACTGGTAGATTTGACGTGTCTGTCTTTGGGTTAACAGAAAAACTCTTTATCAACTAAGCCATCAGAACTCCTTGAAACATAGGATATTCCTGAAATACATGTGTATATAAAATGTGTATATGATATGCATGTACAAACATGTGGAGAGAGATAGAGAGAAGGAGAGAGAAAATTCTACTGGTACACAGTTCAAGGTGAATTGAGTTGATAACACAAAGACTACTCAAATTCACCAACATCTGACTACTCAGGAGAAAGATGAGCAATCTCCTCTTGTGTCAGTTACATACTCAGAAACACAGTGGAGAGTCAGCTATGAGTCAAAACTGACACAATGGCAATGAGTTCGGAGATTTTATATATATATATCTCCATGCAAATATGAAATATTATTCTTTCATAGACAAATTTTAAAATTGCTACCCTTTTCCAAACACTGAAATATATATTAGCTATCATCTCTAATAAACCATACTGTTTGCTGCTATATTGTGGAAGAAATTCTCCAAATAGAAATAATCAATGTTATTGCACTGTCTTATTACAGACCTATGTCTTCTTTCAGGACGTGGAGATGTAAGTAATCTCAGAGTGCTCTAGGCCATAACAGGGGGCTCTGCCTAGTTGTAGTGCTGACAGCATACTCTACCTTAAATATAACCTTGGTGTAAAGTACAAACAGAACTTAAGTGCCAAACAGAATGAATATATATGACAATTGATTAGGAAATTGTTTAAGTAGATGGTGCCAATAGCATGCAAACATGTGAGAAAATCACATCTGCGAATTTGGGGAAGACTATTCCCTGGACCTTTGAGAGACTGAATATGATCTATCACATTCTACTGAAGCAGGCAAAGATCTTGTTCTTAAGTAGTTGTTGTTGTTAGGTGCCATCAAATCAAGCATGACTCATAGCAACTCCAAGAACAACAGATCTGAAACCTATCATAACTATCTTGTGTCATCCTCACAATCTCTGACACCCTCAAGCGATTGCTGCACTTAATGTGTCAATCTACCTGGTTGAGACTCTTCCTGTCCATTACCATGCCTTCATCCTCAATGCATGATATCTTTCTCCAAGGTATAACCTCTCTTAGCAACATGTCCCATGTATGTGAGAAAAAGCTTCATAATCTTTGCCTCCAAAAGCATTCTGGCTTCACCTTATTCAAGACATATTTGTCTCTTCTTTTGGCAGTCCATGGGATATTCAATACTCTTCTCCAACACCACAACTCAAAAGTATCAATTCTTCTGTCATCTTTATTCATTGCTCAGCTCTCAGAAGCACAGCAAGTGACTAAAAATACTCTGGCCTTAATTAGGTGCACTTTAGTCCTCAAACTGATACCACTGCTTCTTAATAATTTGGAGAGGTCCCTGACTACAGAGTTTCTCAGCGTACTATGTCTCCTGATATCCTGACTGCTAGTGCATTGCTTGTGGATCTAAGTAAGATGAAGTTGTTGACAGTTTCAATCTTTTCTCCATCTATCATGTTGTTGCCTATTGATCCAGTGGCCAAGATTTTTGTTTTCTTGGCATTGAGATGCATTCTATATTGAAGGCTACAGTCTTTGATCTTCTGCAGCAAGTGCTTTAAGTCCTTTTCATTTTGAGCAAGCAAAATTGTGCCATTTGTCTTCCTCCAATCTTAATGCTACATTCTTCTTCATAGAGTCTAGCTTCTCAAATAATTGTCTCAGATTGAATAATTGTATACAGATTAAATAAGTATGGAAAAAGGATACAACTCTGACTTACCTCTTTCCTAATTTTAAACTATGCAGTGTTCCTTTGCTCTGTTCACATAACAAGCTCTTGGTCTAGGTATAGGTTTCATTCAAGCACAATTAAGTGTTCTGGAATTCCCATTCTTCTCAATGTTAGCCATAATTCATCATAATCCACAAAGTTCATAATCCATAATCCACTATGCCTTTGCATAGTCAATAAAGCATAAATGGGCATTCTTCTGGTACTCTTGCTTTCCACCAGGAACCATCCAGGATAAGCAATTACTACCTGGTGCCAGGGCCTCATCTAAATCTAGATAGGTAGTCTAAAATTCTGAATTTCTGGTGATGTATAAGCAATTTACACTTCTGAGGGTTCCACATTCTCTTTCCAGTATGGAGCATTCTGTCTGATTGTTAATGATGCTTCCCCTTCATTTGCTGTCTCAGTTTTATCAAATACAAAATCATCAATTTTTCTGGGATTTAGTATATAAATTATTTTTACATGTTTCTATTCTAATAGTCTAATATTTCTAAAGCCTATTTCTTTAAGCTTTAAAGGCATTTGGATTGAAATGTTACACACATGCATTGACAAAAAGGCACCTACACCTACTTTACATTAGTAGGCCTTTTCTGGAGTCTGTAAGAGCATAAATCCTTCCGTGAACATGCTTACAAATTGTAAGATATTGTAACATGGACAAATGAGAATATGAACCCCAAAGAAAACAGTTAGCTAAGAGAAAACGTATTTTTGTACATCCTATTTGTGAACTCTAATTGCTCTTGACTCAGAACCAACTGACCCTTCATTGAGTTTTAAAGATTGTAAACCTCATAGGAGGAAATTGCTTGTCTTTCTCCAGTGTAGTGGCTGATGGGTTTGAACTGCTGAAAAGACTTGGTTTTTGGGAAAGCAGTGCAATTCCTTACAGACTAGGCTACCAGTACTTCCTATTAGAGCAGTAGCAGAAGAAACATGCATCTACTTAGTTTTTTAATATGTATAATTGTCTTAATTTTCACTTTGATTTAACATTAAACTGTTACATTTAAGATGGTACTCTATTATTAGTTCCACTGAGCCTGTTCCAACTCTTGGCTACTCTATGTACAAGAGAATGAAGCTTTTTCTGGTCCTGTACCATCTTCTTACTCATTAATATCTTTAAGTTCATATGTATGATCATTATGTTGTTGTTGTCATAAGGTACAATAGAGCTGAATATGACTCACCGCAACCCTACGAACAAGAGATGTGAACTCTGTTCTGTCTTGTGCCATTATCACACTTCCTGATCCATTAGACCCCTTTGCTGCAGTCACTATGTCACTCAATCTGGTTAAGGGTCTTCCTTTCATTCATCAACCCTCCACCTTTCTAAGCATGATGTCCCTCTCCAAGGAATAACCTCTCCTAGCAATCTGCCCAGTGTATGTGAGACAAAGCTTTATCACCATTGTCTCCAAAGATCACTCAGGCTGCACTTTGTCCAAGATGTATTTGTTCTTTTGATGGTCCATGGGATATTCAGCACTCTACTCCAACAACACAGTTTATAGGTATCAATTCTTTCGGTCATGCTGACCCATCATCCAGCTCTAAGATATATAACAAGTGACTAAAAAGACCTCTAGCCTAAATTAGGCTCACCTGAGTCCTTTAACTGACATCATTGCTTCTCAGTAATTTGGAGAAGTCCCTGACTTCAGACTTTCCCAGTGTAATATGTCTCCTAATTGCTGGTACTAAGTGTATTGATTGTGATAACAAGTAAAATAAAGCCATTTAAGTTTCAATCTTTTCTTCATCTATCATGATATTGCCTATCAGAACAGTCATGAGAATTTTTCTTTTCTTGATTTTGAGATATAATCCACACAGAATGCTGCATTCTTTGATCTTCTGCAACAAGTGCTTCAAGTCCTCTTCACTCTTAGCAAACTGTGTTATCTGCCTACTGTAGAATATTGATGAGTCATCCTCTGGTCAGTTACCATATTCTTCTTCAGAGAATCCCATTTATTAAATAATTTAATCAGCATACATATTGAATAGATATGGAGAAAGAATACAATGCTGATGCACACTTTTTTAAATTTTAA
>NW_006399859.1:46914-74485 GCF_000299155.1 Elephantulus edwardii
TTAGCCACAATTTCTTATGAGTCACACATTCAAATATCTTTATGTAATCAACAAAGTAGAAATATATATTCTTCTGGTATTCTTTTCTTTCAACCAGTATACATTTTACATCACTACCAAAGTAGAATTACAGATTATCAGCCAATATTCTGTGACATACCACATGATTTTCGAAAGCTAATTTTTGCAAGTAGATCATCAAGTCTCTTTTTGTTCCCAAATGTCTCTAAGTGGTATTGAATACTCAGTTTTTCTAAGCAGTTTAATGTATTAACTTTCCCCCACCACTCAGAGTTAATCAATAGACCAATATAAATGTAAACACTATATAAGGACTTAATAACCTTACATTGAAAAACTAGATCAGAACATTCTCCCAAGGTTTGTTTGGGCCTATAAGTTATGTCAAATGAATATATAATGAGATAGAAATCCATCAAAAATAAACTACATGAATGACATATTCAATTTAATATGACATTCAGATATGTTCAGTACTTGCTTGAAAGTAGTGTTACTTCTGTTGGAATTTATTACTTTGGCTTTTCTTAATTTTTATTTACACAGAAGTGTAAATAAGGAAAAAAGTGATAAGTACCATACATCTCTCTGAACCTGCACAACTCCAATACACTAGAGTTTAGCAAAGAGTAGGATAACTCCATCTATTAACAATATTCTTCTTTTCAAGTGAAGAATATATATTAACTAAAATTTTATTGGAAAACTGAAGAGGAAAAGAAGTGAAAATTCCTGTAACTAAATTACTCAAAAGAATAATTTGTGTCAGAATATTATTTTTCATTTATTTATTCAAATATGTTTAGTAGATACTTCTATAAACAATGATCAATTCTGGAGGGAAAACAATCAATATCTCAATATACTCAGACCCTCTATTAGCTAATGGGGAAAAAGGTATTTAAAAACAATTGCTCTAATAAATACAACATAATTAGAATAGTATTTTAGAAAAGCATATATATATTTGGCAGCTGGAGTGGGTGGCATCCACTTCCTAAACAACATGCCTTTGGAAACTCTATGAACTATGATAAATATCAATAGTTATAGAAAAGCTTCAGGCCTTTTGTTCATAGGGTTGCTATGAGTTGTGCTCAACTCAAAGGTAATCAACAACTAATATACAGATATATATTCATTACAGTATAGATTTTGAAGGAACTGCACCATCAACCCAAAGGTACACAGTTCAAATCCTCCAAATGATCTGTGGAAGAAAGATGGGCAGTCTCATCCTATGAGATTTATTGCTTTTGAATATCCACTGGAGGAGAAGAGATTCAATGACATATAGTAACAACAGTATTGATTGAGGAATTAATGAGCTACTTCTTTAAGAAAGTACACCCGTTCATAAATCCAATATTTACTATTTAATCTTAAGAAGGAATATTATTTTTATCATTTATAATTGGTTTGTCTTTAAGTTAGTAAATAATTTTTAAACTGGGTATATCTGGCCTCAAAACAATCCTGAGGCCCTTCTTGATAATTGAAGGGAGTGTAAGGATAACTATGAGTTTAAGTATGTATCTGTGCTGAAAATAATTTGGACTTGACTTTTTAAGTAGCAAGAAAAATTCTCATGCAAGTAAAATTACATTGTTTTCTGAAATTTTTTCTCAAGTAGCCTGCTCAAAGTAGAGTACAGTTACTTCAGATTCTAAATGGAGTTTTAGCCTCAAAATTTAGCACAGTCTCCACTTCATCCTGGGAATCCTAAATGAATATGAGTGCTCTTAGCCATGCTCTGGAATATGTTGTAAACTTTCACTTTAATGTCTGGTTTGTTGAATGTTTTGATCAGAAGTGGGTGTTGAATTTAATCAAATGCCTTTTCTCCATGGATTGACGTTGTTGTTGATATGTGCCGTCGAGTTGTTTGCGACTCATAGCGACCCTATGTACAACAGCCCTAAACCCCGCTCTATCCTGTGCCAATCGCACTGTCTCTGACACTCCCATCCTAATTATCCCAGTCACTGAATCAATCCACCTCATAGAGGGCCTTCCTCTCCTGCGCCGTCCCTCCACCCTCCCAAGCATGATGTCCCTCTCTAAGGACAGGTCTCTCCTCACAACATGTCCAAAGTATGGTAGACGGAGTCTCAGAATCCTTGCCTCCAAGGAGCCACCCAGTTTAACCCTCTCCAGGACAAATCTATTTGTTTTCCTAGCAGTCCATGGTATTCTCAATACTCTTCTCCAGTACCACAGCTCAAAGGCATCAATTCTCCTTCTATCCTCCTTGGTCTCTGTCCAACTCTCTGATGCATAACAAGTGATTGCGATGACCATGGCCTGTTATCAGACGTACTTTAGTTTCCAGAGAGACACCATTGCTCTTCAGTACTTTGGAGAGGTCCCTAACAGCAGACTTTCCCATGTCAATGTGCCTTTTAATTTCCTGGCTGCTGGTGCCAAGACTGTTGACTGTGGAGTCAAGCAAAGTAAAGCTGTGTACAATCTCAATCTCTTCACCATCCATCCTGATGCTGCCAATTGGTCCAGTGGTGAGAATCTTTGTCTTCTTGACATTGAGCCTCAATCCATATTGTAGGCTGCAGTCCTTGACACTCTGCAGCAGGCGCTTCAGGTCCTCTTCAGTTTCAGCAAGCAGGGTTGTGTCATCCACATAACACAGATTGTTAAATCGTCTACCAATCTTGACCCCACACTTCTCCTCATAGAGCCTAGCCTCCCGGATAATCTGTTCTGCATATAGGTTGAAAAGGACAACATGGATTGATAGGATTATCTTATTTTTCCCTCTTTTATGTGTTAGATTATAATGATTGTTTTTCTGTTATTGAACCATCACTGTAAACTTGGTGTGAATTCAGTTTGGTCATGATACATGATTTCTCTACTGTAATGTTCCATTATGTTAGACATAGAATTTTTATGTTTCTGTTCTTAGTGGATATAAGTCTACAGTAGTGTCTTTGCCTGACTTTGGTACAGGGTTATAATTGCTTCACAGGACGAGTTCAGGAGTATTCCATTATATTATATGATCTAGAATAGACATCTTTTTCCTACAATCTTGTCATGACCCACAGCTAAGAGAGTAAATTGCTGGAATCTTGTCTCCTCTAGTGTCTTAATGTCTTTTCCTTGTCAGAATTGTCTCGAATGTTATCTTTCCTTCCATTTTAGAGTAATTATCTCAAATATCTCTGATATTATAATATAAAGTGTCTTGTTACCCAAATAATGATCCCTCCTTATTTTTATTCATATACCAGTTGTGCATGACTTATTGGGTAGGGATATTATGAGTATAATTGGTATAGCAATATCTTTGAATTCGTTTGTTTCCAGTACACACTGTAGATACATGCTTTATGATTCAATATGTGCATTTTTAGGAGATTTTCTGAATTACATACATTTCAATTTTTTTTGTTATTTCAACAATTAACTTTATGACTTCTGTCGTTGTGTAGATTATGAATATTCAATGACTTATCTCACTTTACAGGCTATTAACCATTAAAATATAACAAAGCTAGGATTTCTTTGCTAAAACAATAAGATACAGCTGTAAATGAAACCTAAGGGCTTGCTTTAGTGCCCATAAAGTGCTGTTAAAGCAGTGGCATATGGCAGTATTGTACATTTTTCACAAAAAATGTTCACTGAGTCATCTAAGAATTTACTAACTTGAAGTTCTGCAGTAACTTTTTGATAATACTATTTTTTTTCTCAGCACATAAACATCTCCCATGATTTTAATAAAGAGAAAAAGATCAGAAGCCTTATTATTTCTATAGAGCTACTTATTTTTTTTTCCATTATAGCAATCGCTCCTAAATGAATCAAAACCCTCATGTCGAAGGATTACTAATTGGTTTTCACTTGAGCATACAGATCTTTAGAGATTGATGGAATTCAGGGGGGAAATTGCAAAAAGCAAAAGCAAGATTTTACTAAAGCTATTAGATCTGACATTACAGAATAGAACTGAGGCAAGAGAAGCTGTTATCTAGCAGTATGCCAGTTACAGAATTGTTGCAGTTGGTAAATTGAACAAACCAAGGTATAGAAGAGCTAAGGAATGAATATGTTCTGCTCTAAATCACCAATGAAAGAATGTGTACATTATTCTAGAGACTTTTGGTCTGGCAATACTAACCTGTATTAATGTTTGGTCCTCTGAAAATATATTCTCCTCTGTCTCTGTGTTTTATACCTATATACTAAGTACCAGCTAGACCTAATAGGCATACATCTTTTTTAAAGCCTTTTATTTTTTTTCACATTCTTTATTTTCTTCAGCCTTTTTTCAGAGATAAATATCACATTCACCTTTTTTTGCCTTTTTTGTTAGTTTATATATAATCATTCATACACATTTTGCTTTATTCATGTACACTGTTTTATGAAATCATGCATTCACATTGTATTTTTTGTAATTAAATAATATTGATTTATACCTATTATGACTGATTTTTTTCAAATACCTGTTGAACCTCTTCTATTCCAGAAATGAGAAATGGATGAGATTGGGCAGCATAGACTCTCAGGTGGTCAGCATAGCTCATCTCCCTCTGCTGGCTGGTTCTCAGCAGTGAATGAATGGGCAGTGAGGTGGGGAGGACTTAGGTGATCTGGATGTTGGCTGGGCCACCAGACACATTCCTGCCTGTTCGTTCTTCAGTGTCGTCCAGAGTGTACTCCCCACTCTACTGGCTGGTGTAACTCAGACAATTTGATAGTGGCCCTCAGAACTCTCCTCTCTCTCTGCTAGATGGATTCTGGTGGTGGTGAACCACATTCACTTTTATAAAAACTAGGCGGCCTTAAGCCGAAGGAGCTGGGAAGGAAGCGGCCATGTTGTTCCTGGTTTGGCTGACGCCTTCACAGGCTCGTGGGAAGCTCTCCTTGCCAGAAGGCAGGAGCGTGGTGGTGGGCAGTGCAGGAATCGTGGCAAGCTTTGGAGTGGACTGCTTTTCCAGGAATGTTTTTGACGTGCAGGTTTGCTCTGTCCCTGGAGTGAGGCTAGCCAGCCTGGGCCTAGGGTTTGAACCAGGAGGCAGGTTCAAATTGTCTTCCTGTCAAACATTCTTCTAGGTGGTATAGCACTGGTCTTTGTGTTGCTGTACAGAGGTAACTCATGGTTGCTGTGATGCTGAAGCCTGTGACAGTGATGTGCCAATCGTGGTAATGGGCACCCATGGTGGACAGTGTTGGCTGGAGCTTCCCGACTAAATCAAGCCTGGAAGCAGGAGCGGCATCCACTTCCAAAATGACTTGCCTCTGGAAACTCTATGTACAAACAGGCTGTTCGTTCATAGGGTCGCTATGAGTCGTCTATGACTCGACGGCATTAAACAACAACAACAACAATGTCTAATTGTGTTTCATTGACTATGCAAAGGTACTTGACTGTGTAGATCGCAACAAATTACAGCTAACACTGAGGAGAATGGGAATCCCAGAACACTTGATAGTTGTTGTTGTTGTTGTTGTTGTTATGTGCCGTCGAGTCGTTTGCGACTCATAGCGACCTTATGTACAACAGCCTTAAACCCTGCTCTATCCTGTGCCAGTCTCATTGCCTCTGACACATCTATCCCAATTACCCCAGTCACTGAATCAATCCACCTCAGAGGGTCTTCCCCTCCTGCGCTGTCCCTCTACTCTACCCAGCATGATGTCCCTCTCTAAAGACCTGTCTCTCCTTACAACCTGTCCAAAGAATCCTTGCCTCCACTTGATAGTGCTCATGCAAAACCTATACTCAGACCAGGAAGCAGTTCTCGCTCAGAACAGAGCAAGGAAACATACATTGCCACGATCATTTCATCTTATCCAGGATCTTTCTCTCTTTTGATGACATTCAATCTTTCCAAGCATGATATCCTTATCCAATGACTGGACTCTCTTGACAACATGCCCAAAGAATGTGAGAAGAAGTTTCAAAATGGTTGCCTCCAAGGACCAACCTGCTTTTACCCTCTCCAGGACAGACTTTTTTGTTCTCTCAGTAATGTTCAATACTCTTCTCTAGCACCACAGCTCAAAGACAATATTTTGCTATTTAATCACTGTACAGATCTCATGTGCACAGCAGGTAACTGAGAAGATCATGGCTTGAGTCAAGCACACTATATTCTTTAGACTGAAATAGTTGCTCTTTAACACTCTGGAGAGGTCCTGGACAGCAGATTTTTCCAGTGCAACATATATTTTGGTTTCCTGACTGCTGGTTCCAAGAGTGTTGATTGTGGAGCTGAGCAAGATGAAATCTTTAACAACTTCAATCTGTTCTCCATCTATCATGATACGCCAGTTGGCCTAGTGGTAAGGAATTTTGTTTTCCCGATCTCTAGATGTAATATATATTTAAGGCTATAGTCCTATACCATATGCAATTTCCTTAATTTCAGCAGGAAAGGTTGTATAATCTGCATATCACAACTTGCTGATTTATCTCCCTCCAATCTTCATGCAACTTCTTTATAAAGTCTAGCTTCTTAAATGATTTGTTATTATATTGATTGAAAAGCTATGGAGAAAGGATACATCCCTTATGCACTTTATAAAAAAAAGTAAAAAAAAAAGTATTCCTTAGCTTGAAAGCAGGAGTGGCATCCACGTTCAAAATGGCTGCCTCCAGAAACTCTATGAACAGTGCTCAGGCCTCTCGTTCATAGAGTCGCTATGAGTTGTCTAGAACTCGACGGCACCTAACAATAAGGTTCCTTAACTCCATTCTGACAACAGCTTCTTGATCTAGGTATAGGCTTTACACAAGTACAATCAAATGTTCTGGGTTTCCCATTATTCTAAGTGATAGCCACATTTTTTGTAATCCACACAGTCAAATGCCTTTGCACAGGCAATAAAACAAAAGTAGACATTCTGGCACTCTTCACTTCTAGCCAAGATCTATCTGACATCAGCACTGATATTCCTAGTGTCACAGACTCTTCTAAACTCAGCATGCATTTTTAGTAGTTTTATGTTTATGTAAAGTTCTAGCTGGTTTTGGATGATTTTCAGCAAGATTTTTCTTGCATTTGATATTAATGCTATTGTTTGATAATATCTACATTCTTTTGGATAACCTTTTTTGGGGAATAAGAATAAATAAGGATCTCTTCCAATCAGTTTGTAAGGTTCTATCTTCAAAATTTTCTAACACAGACGGGTAAGCACATCCAGGACTGCATCTGTTATTTGAAACATGCCAATCAGTATTTCATCAATGCCTGAGGCCTTATTTTTTGCCAGTCTTTCAGAGCAGTTTGTACTTCTTTCTTTATTAACATTGGTTCCTGATCATACGCTACTTCTTGATTTGTTTCTATGTCAGCTAATTCTTTTTCGTACAGTAACTCTGTGTATTCTATCCATCTTCTGTTGCTGATGCTTCTTGGATCGTTCAAGATTTTGCCCATAGAATCTTTCAGTATTGCACTTGAAACTTGATTTTGTTCTTCACTTTTTTTTTTAGAAATACTGAGTGAGTTCTTCCTTTTCTATGTTGATTTCAGCTCTTTGCACCTTTAGTTCTGATCCTTTGCTTTATCTTCATAAGCTTCTTTTGAAATCTTCTGTTCAAATCCTTCCCTTTGTTTTGGGTTTTTGGCATTCTAGAGACATATTCAGATTATCTTCGAACATCAATTTTTGTATCTTCTTCCTCTCCTATCTTTTGTTGATGGCCTTTTGTTTCTTCATTGGTGATACCCTTGATATTGTCCCACAACTCATCTGGTCTTTATGTTTTAGTGTTCAGTGACTCAAACTTGTTCTTGAAATTGCTTCCAAATTCAGCTGTTAGAGTTAACATCATATTTTGGTTCTTGTGGATTTGTTTTAATTTGCTTTAGCTTCAATTTGAACTTACATATGAGTAGTTAGTTGATGTCTGTTCCACAGTTAGCTCCTGGCCTTGTTTTTACAGCTAACATTGAACTTCACTAATTATTCTTTGCACAGATGTAATCAACCTGATTTCTGTGTGAACCATCAGGTGATATCCATGTGTCTAGTCATCTATCTGTGGTGGGTTTTTTCTTTTTTTATTATTATATTAGTTTATTTACAAAATTTGAATACATTGTTTTCACACCAGTCTCTTCCCATAAAAGGTATTTACAAGGAATAAATCATTGATTGTGCAAAATTCTATTGTTCTATCTACAGCCTCATTTCTATCACCAAACCTATGCTTGGATTCTTGCTAGTTTTCCTTCTTTTTTTCCCAAAATTTTGCATTTCATTCACCAAATATTATTAATGAATTTTAGCTGCGTGACTTTTTAATAGAAGGTATTATGACTTAGTTGTTAAGCACTTGGCTACTTAGGTAAAGGTCCCGGTACAAACCTACCGGTAACACACTTCCATAAACATTACTGCCTTGAAAATCTTATAAGCATTTCTACCCTCCTCTGTAGGTCATTATGAGTCAACGTCTGGTCAATAAAGCATACATAGATATTCTTCTGATAGTCTTTGTTTTCAGCCAGGATCCATCAGATATCAGCAATAATAGCCTTGATGCCATGTTCTCTTAATCATATCCAGCTTGAACTTCTGGCAGTTTCATGGTTACTGTTCTAGATGCTTTTGGTTGATCTTCAGGAAGATTTCGTTTAAATATGATATTAATTCTATTACATGATAATTTCCACATTCTATTGGATCACCTTTGTTGGAAATGGAAACAAATATGGATGTCTTCCTGTCAGTCAGCCAGGCAGCTGTCCTCCACATTTCCTGGCATAGTTTGATAAGCATGCCCAGGGCTGCATCTGTTATTTCAAACATGTCCATTTGTATGCAATCAATTCCTGGGGCCTTTCCTTAAGTGTTGCCTAATAAAATTTCTCTTCACTTTAGAAGAAACAGTTACTCTTATGTATTCAATTACTTTGTAATCCAATTTCTCTGGTTCTTACCATGCTAGAGCAACAATGCCCAGCAGCATCCTACCTAAATAAATAAGGGGTTTTACTTGGAGTAAAAAAAGTTAAATAATTAAATAAAATATCAGAAACTTTTGACATTGTTGTTTTCTCATTTGTTTTGTTTCTAATTATGAAGAAATATTAGTTGTCAGAGCCACCCTGCCGGTGGTTAGTACACTGTATACCTTGCATCTGTCTTCTGAGCCCTCCCACCATATGGTTGCTATTGATTTTATTTCCCTGGTGCCCTAGCTTTTCAAAGTCTGTCCCAGAAGAGTCTAAGAAAGAAACAAGTATCTTTATATTCTTATTATGCAAGATCTTTCTGTGTTTCATTCAAGCACAAGGGGAGAAGAAACATTAAAAAGGACCTGTTTCTTCAAAAGCTTCAGATCTTATCCCTGGGGCCAACCTGAAAAATAGACAAAAGAAAAGTACACAGAAAGCAGCTCAGCTGCTCCCTTTGCTGCTTGCTAACGGCTATGCAGATTGACACATGGGGCAGTTATCGCCACATTTCTAGCCAGAAAAATAAGCTCTGCATCCCGATTGAATATAAATTGCCTATAATTTAATGATTCTTGTACATTTCAAAAGAAATAACTAGAAAAACTGATTTCAATTCTGCGAATGTTTGTTGAGTAGACATTGTATGCCTTGCATAATTCTGAGTGCATAAAAGATGGTGAACACACATCACAAGCATCATGGGATGGAGGTTGGAGACAGATATCAATTAAATATTTCCACTCGTAAGTGAAGGGGAGCTCTGGTTCCTCAGTGGTGAGAAACCGCACAGCAACCAGAAAGGACAGGACACAGTTTGAATCCACCAGCTGCTCTGCAGGAGGATGATTGACGCTTTCCTCCCATGCCATTTACTATCTATGAAAACCCAATGGGGAGTCGGCTAAACGGGTCACATCCTGCTCAGTGTTAAGCAACAACAACAACAACAAATAAATGAAAAGCTGTAAGTATGAGCAGGTAGTATTACTGAGTGATTTTTTTTTTAGAATAAGGATAAGAAATTGTTGAGGGTATTTAAGTATTTCCTTTGAGATCTGCCTATCGTAAGGAATATGAGTATGTTTAAGTTAAAACCTAACGTTATAGCCAGAGAAGGAGAGATGTAGATTGTGAGAAGGAATGTGAAAGGCAGCAGTATATATAATGCTTTACTTCAAGAGATCTGTAATACCTTTATGGCAGAAGATCAAAGTATCATACACATTATGCGTTCCTTCAGAACAGAAAAACTGCCACGGAATTCCTAACTCTAAATTTTAAAAGTGTATGGTTAAAAATGTTAAAGAGAAATGTGATGTCATTGAAATCCAGAAAACCCAAGCTTCAAATGCTGTTCTGCTTCTTTGAGATTCTGTTACTGCCTATGTTAAATATCCTAAGGGCATAAATATTTTTATTGGCTGCAAATAGATATCCTTCACTGTAAAAGAGACATCCAAACATTTTCAGTGCCTCTAAGTCCTCTAGGAAAATGCCATTATGTTCTTATTAAACATGCAGGAAGTGACTAAGAAAAGATGTAAGAAAAACACTTGACAGGGCCATAATACCAGGATTAGCTTGAATTTTAGACTATTGGTATAAAGAACATTTATGCTAAATATTGAGATGGAATACAAGTAAGTGGTTTCCGTACATGATAATTTTTTTTTCTCACCTTTCAGTCGTTTCTGCTTAGCAGACATCTTATGTGCTTATTGGTTAATTTAATTTTCCTATAATTTTCCAGCTTTAGTTTATAGTTGGCTGCCATGCACAAAACTGTTTATATCAGGCTTGTTCTAATGTAATCCATACTGAATCTAAATTTTTTACCAACTTTTTATCATAGCTACACAAAATTGTGGACCATACAAGTAAAGGCTAGAAGGTAACAAAGAAATGAGAAAGTATGTCACTGAGGTGATTGTCTGCAGAGCAGAATGCAGCTGTCCAGGTTTCTGGGGCAGCGGGGTGGAGAGCTAGCATAGAGGGTCAGAGGGCACTATAATGGTGAAGATGATGGCAGATGAAGACCACGGGGTTCCCTGAGTACTTGGCAAGGAAGAGAGACATGTGACAGCCATCCTAGCAGCAGAATCTGTCATGGGGGGCTAGGGGAAGAGAAAGAAAGAAATTCTTCACAAAGCTACACTGCAAGTCTCTGAAAAACTGTCCTGCATACCTACAGTTGAGTGAGTCATTCCCCCTGATGAGTCTCAGTCTCTGGGAGAACTTCTAGCAAACCACTGAACCCAAGGAACACAGAGGAATAAGAGAACTGCATGAAGGAAGCATTGTTGATGTCAAAAATCATGGAGTTGAGGATTAAGATAGGGATGGTGGCGGGGGGAAGCAGTGTGAGGAGGCAGAGGCACTCCTGTCCACATTGAAATGGGTCGCCATGGCCCTCCACAGCCCACAGTTTGCAAATAAACAGTTGACTACTGGTTCTTCAATATGGATTGAGGCTCAACATCAAGAGGACAAAGATTCTCTAAGAAACGTGAGTGAGTCCCACTGTCACAAGCTGCCCACTGCTGAGTCTACACTGCGATGGCTCCATTGGGCCACCACAGCTGGAGCCCAGGTATCCCCTCACCTGGATGGGGCAACGGGCATGAATGGTGCAACAGCCCCCACATGGCCGGCAGCAGCAGACACCAGCAACAGCAGCCCCCAGTGTAAGGGGACAGCAAGGGCAGTGGTGGTGCTATGGAGCCTCAGGAGGTGAAGGACCAGATCCAGGAGAGCATCTTGCTGTCTGTAGAGAAGATTTCCTTGGAAAGACCCTGGACAGCAGATTTCCTCAATGGACCACGTCTTTTGATGTCTTAACTACTGCTGCTGTTTCCACCTAGGGTGGGTCTGTTCACCACTCTGAAAAAGCTCCTTCTGCAATTGTAGAGGGCAGAGTAGTGATACCTACTTCGAGTTGCAGTTGGATCACTTGGTGGAGGAGAGGTGGGAGATGGTGGTGGTGCTGGAGCCAGAGTTGCTGTCCCTGACCTTGGTCTCCAGTGGGGCTTAGGGTCCAGACCTCTGGGGAGGGGATTCGGTGGGAAAGTGTTCCACCTGCCCCCAAGGATTACCACTTAGGCCTTGGGAAGTGCCACCTGGCCCCTGGGGAGAGCTGCCTAGTACCCAGGGAGAGCTGTCAGGTCTCTAAGGAGAGCCACCTGGTTATGTAAGAGAAATTTTATCTAAGTCACTTTCCTCCACCCTTCTCTAGTACATTTGTAAATAACACCTCGAAAGCCCTTCTTTTTGTAACGCACAACTTTGTTCTCTCTAGGTTTGCTTCCTTTCCTATAGGTAACCTAAACACTAAATCTTGCTCCAGACTTGAAACCTGAACCCAGTTCCAGAGACTAAACAGACGTGTAACTGCCAGCTAAGGAAGCAAAGGAGGCTGGAGCCTCAAGGTTCAGCCAGCCACCCCCACCTTAGCAAACTCACCTTAGCAAACACTTTGCAGTCCAGAGGGTAGAAAATGTCAGAAAAGTATCTTCTAACTGGACAAGAATGCATGTAGCTTCAACCCAGGACCACCAGTAAAGTATTAAAATGAGCTCCCCTTCCCCTCAACACCCCTGTTCAGCATGAAGCAGCCAGAAAGTCGGCATCCCATTCCCAAATAAGAAACCCCAAAATGAAAAAGACAATATCTTCGTTAAAATCACATCATCATCATCATCATCATCATCATCATCATCATCATCATCACGATTGGACTATGCTCACCATTACCTTGTATTTTCTGGTCCCCACTGGATTTTTCTCATTTTCTTCACCTACTTCCTCCACCCACTAAACTGTGCAGCTCTGTGATTTCATCCCTGCCCTTCCTCACTCTTCTGCTCCCAACTCTTAATCCCCATACACATTTTTACCAAAAAAAGTTTATATGTTCAATATGGTCTATTTTCCCTCTTGATCTTTCTTATTAGTATGCTGTCTGTATAATAATCACTTTTAATAAAAGCTATCTGTGAAAGTAAATATGATATATTACCTTGCTTTTCTATTCTTTGAAGCTTGTTTAATGTGAGATTATAGTAAACCCTGGGAAAATGAAAAATTAAATGGTAATATTGGTAGGAGGTACATAAGCGATCAATAAAACACCTTTGAGTAGCTGCTCACAGGACTTGGCACGGTAAGGGGCCATACGGTAGCAATAACGTCATTTCCTTCCCTCAAGAAGAATAGCCAGGTACAAAATAAGTCTTGATTATTTTAAAGCCATTATGCATATCCTTTGAAAATACTCTTGATCAATAAATTGATGCTTACATACTTAATTCTCTTGAACATTTAAGTAATGCTTTTTATAGAGAGGAAATACCTTAGAAATCTAACTTTTGTTATAATTGCTATGAAAATTTTGCTGAAATGAGAGGGTTATTCCAAACTGCCATAAGAGGGTATCTGGTAATCTAATATGCAGGTAACTGAAGTTCCAAAAAGTTAAAAGAGAGATTGCGAGCAGAAAAAGAAAACCATCATCAAGTCATTGCAACAAGAAATGCTAATGGAAATTCTCTGGCCCGAAAGACCAGGTAAACAGATGAAAAAAAAATGAAGTCAGATTCATAAAATGATGAACATGAGGAATGACTTATATAAATTAAAAATATGTATAAATTACTTCACGGTTAATGGGACAGAATTTTAAAATTGTTGGACAAGAGAGGGGCTCATGTCAAGAGAAAATTGGTACTGAATTACACCAAAGGTGAAGTTTGTTTTTGTTTTTGATTTGTTTGGGTTTTTGTGTGTTTTTTTAATAATTTTAATGAACATTTATAGAGATTTTGGATTTCCATTCATTCATTGCTGCACTTCTCTCCCCGTCCAGCACAAAGGTAAAGATTTAACCCAAACATTTAATATCTATACATCTAATATATAACTATATAGAGTACAACTACGTGTATTTTTGCTGTTATTATGTACTATTGAGTCAGAACCAATCCACAGCTGAGTCTCCAGCAGGTTTTCAGAGGCTTTAAATCACATAGATGTTAATCTTTCTCCTGCGGAGCAGCTGGTGGATTTGAACCATGTATTTTGGTAGCGTGAGTCCTCTCCCTAAATTATCCTATATGTTTCTGTGCATAAAGCTGTTTATACACACACACACACATATCTGAAAAAGAAAAAATAAATACAAGGACATCCCTCTTTCTACTGGAATAGTAAGTACACTGACAGAGAACTACTGGAAATATAACCTGGGTTTAAAAGAGGTTTTGGCACTAGAAGACATTATCATCAATGTCAGGTAGATTTTGGAAGCAAAGAGTACCAGAGGAATGTCTATCTGTGTTTCATTGACAATGCAAAGGTATTTGACTGTGTGGATCACAACATATTGTGGCTAACCTTGACGAAAATTGGAATCCCAGAACATATGATTGTGCTTATGTGAAACATTCTCAGGACAACAAACAGTCCTCAGAACAGAGCAAGGAACCACTGCATGGTTCAAAATCAGGACAGGAGTGTGTCGGGGATGCATCCTACCTCCACATCTTTTCAATCTATATGCAGAACAGATCATTCAGGAGGTTGGGCTTTAGGAGGATGGATGTGACACCAGGATTGGAGGAAGATTCATCAACAATCTACTTTATGCAGATGACACAACTTTGCTTGCTGATACTGAGAAAGACCTGAAGTGTTTGCTGCAGAACGTCAAAGACTATAGTCTTCAGCATGGATTGAAGCTCAACATCAAGAACGCAAAGATTTTCACCACTGGGCCAACTGGCAGCTTCATGATAGATGGAGAAGACAATGAAGTTGTTAACAATTACAGCCTGTTTGGCTCCACAATCAACACTCCTGGCACCACAGTCAGGAAATCAAAAGGTGAATTTCACAGGGAAAATCTGCTGTCAAGGACCTCTCCAAAGTACTAAGAAGCACCGATTTCAGACTGGAGACTAAGATGTGCCTGATCCAGGCCATGGTGTTCACAATTACTTGCTTTGCATCAGAGAGCTGGACAATGACTAAGGATTACAAAAGAAGAATTGATACCTTTGAGTCGTGGTGCTGGAAAAGAGTATTGAGCATATCATTATCATGAACCATCAATAAACAAATAGGTCTGTCTTGGAAAGGGTGAAACCAAGTTTATCCTTAGAGGCTAGGATTCCATCTTACATACTTTGAACATGTGGCACAGTCTTTAGAGAAGGACATCATGCTTGGAAGGGTGGAGGAGCAGCAGGGGAGAGGAAGATCCCAGATGAAATTCATTGATACAATAACTGGGGGTAGGTGTGTCAGAGTCAGTGAGACTTGCTCAGGACAAGACAGGCTTCAGAGCTGTTGTGCATATAATCACTATGAGTCGCAGGTGACTTGACAACACATAACAACAATACAACACTTTTCAACATTCCCTACTATATACGTATACACATGAGTATATCAGAAAGTGTATGGATAACACAGAACAGGGAAAAGTATAGATCCATTGTTCACAGGGTTGCTGTGAGTCAGAGTCAACTCACTGGCACCCAAAACCAATATTTATATTCATGTATTTTTACATGTATACACGGAACTCTTCAACAACCTGTAATATGCATATGACACAACCTTCCTTCCCAAAACTGAGGAGGACCAGAAGCATTTGCTGCAGAAAGTTAAGAACTGTAGTCTTCAATATGGATTAAAGCTCAGCATAAAAAAAAAACAAAAACCACAAAAACACGAACCCAAAGAACCCCCAAAATTCGCATCACTGGGCCATTGGTAGCACCACGATACATGGAGAAGAGACTGATGCTGTTAACAATTTCATCTTGCTTGGTTCCACACTGAACTGTGTGGAATCAATACTCTTGGCACCAGCAGTCAAGAATTATTTTTTTAAAGGAATTTTACTACGGAGATCTGCTGTCAGGGACTTCTCCAAAGTGCTAAAGAGCAATTATGTCAATCTAGAGACTGAGGTGTGCTGGATCCAATCAATGGTCTTTTCAATTAACTTACTATGCATCAGGGAGCTGGATCATGAACAAGGACTATAGGAGAATCAATGCCTTTGAGTTGTGGTGTTGGATAAGCGTTTTGAACATATATCTTGGACTGCCAAGAGAACAAATGAGTCCATACTGGAGAAGGTGAAAACAAGCTGCTCATTGGAGGCAAGAATTTTAAAAGCTCCATCTCACATACTTTGGGCATATAGCCAGGAGTAACTAGTCCTTAGAGAAGGACATCATACTCGGAAAGGTGAAGGGATAGCACAGGAAGGAAGACACTGGATGAGATGGATTGTCCCAGTAACTGGAATAATGAGAGTAGGCATGTCAGTGAGATCGGCTCAGGATTGGCTCAGAGCTATCGTGCATAGCGTTACTATGAGTCAGAGGCAACTCGATGTCACATAAGATAATCTTAGAAAAAAAAAGAAAGAAAAAAAAGAGCATCTTAGGAACTCAGGTGATGTAGTCCAGGGATGTTTGAAGTTGGCTGCTAACCCAAATGGCATCTCTCTGATGGTTTGAAACCAACTAGAGGCTCTTCAGGATAAAGACCGGACAATATCTTCCATGTGAACTAATAGCCTTGGAAAATCTGCTGAAGGACCAGCTATATGTTAATCTAGATTTGATGGAAATGGTTGAGTGAGTGGTACATGCATACAGACACAAATATAAGAAAGGTAAAAGAGAATGGAATGGAATGACAATGAACATGAAGATATGACAGTTGATATCGGTCAACAGTAAGTAATAGGAAAGCCACAGGAGATATGGCCATGACTGAGATTCTAATCTGGAATTTTGGCCTCCTGTTCTGTAAAAGAAGAAATACTTTTTCTCTAAAATCACCCACTTGTGATATTTCTGTTATGGCACCACTGTACAAAAATGCAGATGGATTGAAGCACTGGTGAATGGGCAAGATGGAGAGACACTGCAACTATAACACTGGTCTTGGTTCAATAATGAGGAAGGCACAAGATAGCGCAAGATTTCAATCTGTTTTTTATAGTGTCACTGTGGATAACAACATATACAAAAAAATGTTGTTGTTGTTGTTGTTAGGTGCCATCAAGTCAGGTATGACTCCTAGCAACTCAATGAACAATGAATCTTAAGTTATTCTTCACTTGTTCCATCCTCAGGATCTCTAACACACTTGAGCCCATTGCAGCAGTCACTAGATCAATTCTACTTGTTAAGGAATTCCTTTCTTTCACCGACCCTCCAAACATGATGCTCCTATCCAAAGGATAGTCTCTCCTAACAACTTGTCCAAAGTAGGTGAGATGAAGCATTGTCACCTTTGCCTCCAAAGGAGCATTCAGGCTGTGCTTTTCCCTAGACATGTCTGTGTTCTTTTGACAGTTCATAGGATATTCAGTACTTTTCTCCAACATCAATTCTTCTGCTATCAACTTTATTTAGTGTTCTGAAGACACTAAACATAGGAAATGCATAGCACCTGAGTATTCAACTTGACATTATTTTTCCTCAGTAATTTGAAAAGGTCAATGACAGAGGATTTTCTCAATTTAATATTTTCGGATCTCATGACTACTGGTGGTGAGAGTGTTCCATGTAGATTCAAGTCAGATGAAATAATTCAATCTTTTCTCCATCTATTATGACGTTTCTTACTGATCCAGTGGTGAGGACTTTTGTCTTCTTGATATTGAGCTGTAATCCATATTGAAAGCAATAGTCTTTGATCTTCTACAGCAAGTACCTCAAGTCCTCCTCACTTTCAACAAGCAAGGTTGTATGATGTGTATAATGTAGGTTTTTATGAGTTTTCCTCTGATCCTGATGGCACATGCTTCTTCACAGAGTCCAACTTCTTGAATTATTTCTTAATGTACATATTTAATAGGAATGCAGAAAGGCTACAACCTTGTTGCACACCTTTCCTAATTTTAAACTATGCATGTTCTTTTGGTCTGTTCAGACAACAGTTCCTTGATTTAGGTGTAGGTTTTGTTTGGGCTTAAATAAATGTCCTGGGATTCCCATTCTTCTCAATGTTAGCCTTGCTTTGTCATGATCCACATAAAATCATTTGCATAGCCAATAAACCACAAATAAATATTTTTTTTTAATTCCCTACTTTCAATCAGAACCTGTCTGACATTAACAATGATATACAAGGTACCACGGCCTCTTCCAAATTCAGCTTGAACTTATGACAGTTCTCTGTCAAAGTACTGTTCCTGCCATTTTTAAATGACCTTCAGCAGTGTTTTGCTGGCATGTGATATTAATAATATTGCTCACAGAAAATCTTTGAAATCTCTAACAGTGTGAAGGAAGAAGGTGGATTCGCCTCCTACCTTGTGGCTCTTGGACCTTGTGCTGAGCCATAAGCGCCCCATCCCAGAACCCATTCTGCTGTGGTGCCATGAACCTCAGCTAGGACCAGAGAAGGCTGTCCTGTGCCATGGAATTCTTAAGTCTTATTACCTTGATAGGGAGCTCTGATGGCCAAGTGGTAAGAAGCTGCACTGTAATCTCAAAGGCAGGCAGTTAGGATCCACTCGCTGTTCACAGGAGAAATATGGGAAATCTCCTTCCTTTGAAAACCTTTGGAGGATCAGCTATTGGTCGCTTCTCACTTGATGGTACACAAAAACAACAACAACTATAAACTAAAAGAATTGTCCCTTATCTATATAGGGTGACTTTTTTTAACTGTTGCGTTAGCCCTCACTGGGGGCAAGATATCCAGCCATTTTATCTGTGGACACATGGTCTTTCAAATCATCAAAAGCGGTGGGGCCAGTATAAGAGAGAACTTTCTACACTATGGTGCAGAGATTGTGAAGAGACTACGGCAAGGTGTAACCAGAGGAACCCTGGAGATAAAGGCCACAGGGTTTACGTGGGCATTTTTTTTTATCATTAGTGCTTTGATTGGTATTTTTGTTTGCTCTTATTTTATTATCACCTTCCTTAGTTATAGAAGCTTCATGATCTAGTTTAATGTTTATTAGTCAATCTAATTATAACTTTTATTTTCAGAATTTCTTTAGGTATTACTCCATATATATGTTTCATGTCAACTTGTCTATATTTATCAAGATAATGTTTTAGTTGATTTTTTTTTCTTTCTTTTTCTTGAGGGTGGTTGTTGTTGTTAGGTGCCATTGAATGGAGTATGACTCATGTCATCCCCACCTAAACCCTGTCCTATCCTGTGCCATCCTTTTCATCTCTGAGTGTAGATTGTGTTAAATGTATAAACTAATTTAAGAAAACATAATATGTGTATCATATTGAATCCAGTCAAGAAAAAGAGATGCTTTTATACTTGTTCAACTCTATTTTGTGCCTTTCACACCTGTTATAATTTTTTGCCTTTTCTAGATTTTTCACATTTCTCATAAAGATTAGTCCTATTTAGGCCTTTACCTTTCCTATGGCTATTGCACATAGTACAAATGATTAAAAAAATCTGTTGTTTTTGTTAGGTGCTCTTGAGTTGATAATGACTCATGAGTTACTACTCTGTGAACAATGTATAGAATTTTGTGTTATTGGAAGCATGTATCTTTTGTTTTCCCAGTTCAACAGTGTCTCCAAGTAAGATTGGCAGTCTTCTCTTATCAAGATTTGCAACTTGGGAAATCTAATGGGGGGGGGAGGTCCCCATAGATCTGAGCTAATTAAAAAAAATTATGAGTGAGTGTTGGCAAGGAAAAGATTAGGAGCATCAAAACATAACTCATTTATATGATAATTTCCTAAGATAATTTGATTCAAAATAGACTACTGAGTGACTTCAATTACCAATGTTGGATTTAAGATTCAAAATGCTGCAGGCTGATACCTGAATACTACTCAAGGATTTGCCTTTTTGATAAACTGATGCCCGCAAGTCACAATAGTGGAATCCACAAGCTATTTTGTGTGAGAAAGAGGACTAATTTCTTCCAATGTGATTGACAAAATTTGAACACTTGTTGGAAGTTTAGCTATGAGTTGGTTCTAACTAGAATGCATGTAACAACAACAACTTTCAACTTAGTTCCTGAAATTGTAGAGGGTTTTGATTAGCTTGACAGTTTTCACTCTCAGGTAAAAGAAATGACTAGATAATTTAACAAAGGAAAAATATTGACCTTTAGCTTGGAGCCAGAAACTTAACCTTAGGGAGAATTCTATATTGTTCTTTTCTCTGCTCATCTTTTCACAGGAAGATAGATAATATGCTAATTATTCTAGATTGGATTCTTCTTGGAGTAGTTGAGAATAGAGTAGTTTTAGATATAATATTAATCTTGGAAGGAAATCTTCCGCTCCTGTATTTGTCTAGCTGCAATGACTTATATGTTGGTGTGATGCTGAAAGCTCTATCATTTGTGGTTTAAGTAATGAGGAATAGTTTTCAGCAGAGATTTTTAGCAAAGCCAGGCTAGGGAGAGAGGCCTAGAAATCTACTTTCGAAACGTAACCAATGAAAACATTATGAATCACACTAGAAAATAGTCATCAGGAGAGATCAGTTGCTGGAAGAAGAAATCATACTTTGTAAATTACAGGACAAATGAGGGTGGGAAAATGTCCGTCTGACCTGAACCAGCTTAATAGCCATAGTGATGGACTAGAACATGCTGACATTTATGAGATACAAGGCCTGGAATTGCTTTGTGTAAGATCATCATGAGTTGAAATTGTTAACATATTAATCTTGACAGGAATGTATTTTGGGTTAGATAAAGAGTTCTGTTTATATCTACATACAGCTGAGTTAGTGACCATTAATGAAAATTTAGGAATGTAATAAAGAGTAAAAACTAAATCACCTATTTATTGTTCTATAATTCTTTAGATAAGTTTCAAATTTCTTATTTATTTTTTTTAAGATAATCTCACCTTTGTGCGTGAAATATGTTAAAAACCAATATTCATCTCCTATTATTTGCATCCAGGAATCAACATATACAGCTTGGTATATGCCTACCAATCTATGCCAAAAATTTAGAGGACAGATACTTGGCCAACTGACTGGAAGATACCCATGTTGTTCTTATTCCCAAGAAAGGTGATCCAACAGAATGTGGAAATTATAGAACAATTTCATTAATATTACATGCAAACAAAATATTGTTGAAGGTAATATCCAAAATGGCTAGAAGAGCGCATTGACAGAAAACTGCCAAAAGTTCAAGGTGGATTTAGAAGAGGCCATAGTGCCATGAAGGTATTAGATGAATCCTTAAAGCAGAGGACACCAAGGAATGTCTATTTGTGTTTCATTGACTATGCAAAGGCATTTGACTATGTGGATTATAGAAAATAATGGATTCCCTGGAGATAAATGGGAATCCAGAACCCTTGCTTCTGCTCAGATAAAATTCATACCTAGATTAAGAAGCTGTTGTAAGCTGCGCTGCAATCCCAGAGCTATGCCAGAGAAGGAGGGACCATCTCCTCCCGTACCAGTCAGATCCAGTTTGATGGTACACACACAGAGAAAATAATAAAATAAAAATTTTTTAAAAAAAGAAGCTGTTGTATGAACTGATCAAGGGAACAATGCATAGTTTAAAATTAGGAAATGTGTATATTAGGGTTGTAATCTTTCTCCATTTCTATTAAATCTATGCTGAGAAAGTCATTAGAGAAGCTGAACCCTAGGACTTAGAATGTAGCATCAGGAACTGAGGAAGACTCATTAAGCAGCAACGTTATAAAGATGACACAATCTTGCTTGCTGAAAGTGAGGACTAGAAACCCTTGCTGTAGAATATCAAAGACGACAGTCTTCAATATGAATTACATCTCAAGAGACAAAAAAGTTCACCACTAAATCCATAAAAAAAAAGCATGATACATGGAGAGAAAAAAAGAAATTGTAAATGACTTCATCCTATTTGAATCCAGAGTCAATATCCATGATCTGGACCAACAGTCAGGAGATCAGGAGATGTACTGAATTGTGCAAGTCCATTGCCAGGGACCTCTCCCCTGCACCGAAGAGGAGTGAAGTTAGTTTGAAGATAAAGATTCACCTAATTCACGTCATAGTCTTTTCAATCACTTGTTATGCCTCTGAGCGCTGGACAATAAATAAGAAAAGGGGGTGGAGGCATGATGCCTCTAAGCTTTGGTCTTGGAGAAAAATGCTGGTTATCCCATAGACTATCAAAAGAACAAACATATACATCTTGGGAAAAGTTCGGCCAGAATGTTCTTTGGAAGAAAAATATCAAAGCTTCATCTCACATACTTTGAGCATGTGGCTAGGAGAGGCTATTCTTTGGGAGGGACATCATGCTTAGAAAGATAAAAGGCAGCTAAAGGGAGGAAGGTTCCTCATTGAGGTGGATTGATCCAGTGACTATGGCAATGGACTCTAGGGTGTTAGAGATGATGAGGATGACACAGGTTAGAACAGGGTTCAAATCTGTTGCTCTCAGGGTCACTATTATATATTTGCTTATATTACACTGTTCAGAGACTTCTCTGGTGTCTTAAGTTCTGCTATGCAGAGGCTGGCCTGTCAAATGATCTAACAAATGATCTTGAAATTAATAGAATAGAAAAATGTGACTCTTCAAGATTGTAAATAGTCATCCATGGAATTTGGCACCATCTTCATAACATCAAATAACTGAGAGATCTTGTTGGTAATAACCCTAGATATGAATGGTCTACGCATTAACTCCATATTAAGAATGACTATAGAGGTAACAAACTGAGGTGGAATTGAAAGTCTAAGCCATTTACTTCCATGTAATTCATTGTGTTTATTTGGAATAACTTTACTATTTTGATATAATCTTGTCTCTTGGGAAGATTAGAATTAAAATTCACATCATTATTCTTTAAGGAAATTTCTGAAAATCTATATAAATATCATTCAGGCACTTTGTGAAAGCCTTTTCAAACAAATATCAGAATAGAATATTCAATTATTTCATGTAAATCATCAAATAACTATCCTAATCCCCAGGTCTTGCTTAGAAACTCTCACTTCATTTTTCCATCAGTCTTAAATTAGTACATCATAATCATTACCTAAACCTAACAAAGCTCCCTACTGAACAATGTGCTTTAGATCAAGCCCAACAAAAAGCTCAGAAACAACCTAACCTTGCTTTTGTCATGCTGAGAGGTAGCTGAGCAAAAAGATGACCTCCTTTGATGCTATATACCATGTACTTAGCTTTCTTTATCAAGATTGTATTGTGTTATTTTCTGGAATTAGCATTTGACAATTTTAAACTCAAACATTTTGGAGAAGTGGAAGCAATATAAACAAAAAAATTATGCACTCTAAATAAACAGAGTGATACAGCTTTATGAATATATAGCATCAAAAGAAGTGTTAAAATCTAGATGACAAATGCCATTTTTTTGTTTTATCATTAAAATTCATTTTCTTAAAAAATATAAATATACCTTGTCAAATCTCAAAGACTTTAAAGAAATGGTTGCTACATTTTCATTTTTATCTTATATTTGTTTGCATACATAATTCATATACATTGTGTTTCACACTTTCTTTCATTCACAAATATGTTTCATACAATCATTCCCATGCAATTGTGTTTTATAAAATTAATCACCATTCCTATATTTTTAAAAATTAAAATAGTTAATGTCAGCTAATAAATTTTTAAAACCAAAATATTCTTCCATGTTTGATATCTCTTAAAAAAAAGAAAAATTAAAGGAACACATAAGTGTTTTTGTAAATGATGATGAAAATTAGTTGATTTTTGTCTTAATAAAAGGGAAAGTCTATGATATTTAAAATGTACAAATAAAGCAGAAAAGTCTCTTTGTGTTTACTTCAAAACCTTATTAAAATGAGGAAATTAAATTTTAAATGACAGCTATTTTAACCACAGAATACTATAAACTTAGAAGATGTAAGAATACGATTGCTATTGCTCAGATTACAACATCATATCAGGTATTGAGAATACTGCAGTGCATAATAATGTGTTAGAATGAAGGAAAAGAACTCTTACAAATAATAGTTTTTCTCCTTATAGTAAAAGGTCATCAACTTATTTTAGTGCTTTGTTTTTAGCTCAGAAACCATTATGGACTCTAAGAACCAACAGACACACACACAAAAAAACTGAGAGCAGGGAGATGGTAGACTGATTACATTAACTCCAAATAACTAAAAAAAAAAATAAAAAAATGTGTGTTAGCTTATTGAACATCAGAATTTGCTGAGGATTTTAACTCGATGAAACAGAGTAATTGCCAAGGCTTTTATTCTCAAAATTTCTGCTTCAGAGCATGTTTCTATAGGTTCACATGTGGCTATAGACACTTCTCATTTTAAGAAACACCATGTAGGCGAGCCCTGGTGGCCTAGTGGCAGGAAACTGCACTGCAATCCCAGAGGTGTGCGGTTCAAATCCACCAGATGCTCTGCTGAAGAAGGAGGAACAATCGCCTCCTGTACCAGTCAGATCCAATTTGATGGTACACACATAAAAAGAATAAATAAATAAATTATAAAAAATTTGAAAAAAAAGAAACACCATGTAATTAAATCTTCATAAAATTAAATTATTACCTGCTTGATAAATGTATAAAATTATTCCAGGAATTAATTCCATATTTTTGCCAATGATCTGAAGATTTTGTGTTTAACATGATTAAGCTATTGTCTCTTTTTTGTAATAATTCAAATAAGTTCATTATACAATTAAAGTTTCATCTCATGCAATAGGTGATTCAGCTAATATTTACAAAATCAACAAATGTCACTCACATTAAGAATATGTGGTTTCTTATTAATTTAAAAGAATTATAAGGTCTATAGTTTTCCAAGATGTAAAATACATTTTTGACCTAGATTCACTAATTAAATTACATTTGCACAAAAGAAATGTCGGCAAACATCATTGCATGTATCCTACTGAAATTTTCTCTAGCTTCTGAACATATCTCTGTTTAAGAGAGAAAATACTGTTGTTACATGGCTTATCATCGCCTGTGAACACTAAAATACCTATCTGTAGGACAGTATTGTAGCAGCCAGAATTTTAGTACTAGCATGCTGTTGTTGTTGTTATGTACCGTCTAGTAGGAACCACCTTATAGTTGGCCTTTCAGCATACTTTTTTTTTCCTTTCAGATGTTGTAAAAGGCTTGAAAGAAAATTGTTTGCCTCCTGAAGTGCAACTGGTAGATTTGACCTTGTACTTGTGGGTTGGCAGTGAAATCCTTTAGCACTAAGCCACCAGAGCTCCCTAAAAAGAAACTACTATTAACTAAGAGTTCCTATGTGACCAACCTGAAATGAAGTAATTAAAACCAAATTTAATTAGGTTGACAAATCCCAATGTTTAGTTGATAGTGCATTGTTACAGTAACAAAGAATTGTAAAAACTCATCGTACAAATGATTCCCCTACAATGAGGAGACATCTTTGAAAACTTAATGTTTTAAAATCATTTGTTGTAACATAAAGTTGTTTCAGTGAATTTGCATTTGATGTGAGGAAAATGGGCATAGAAATTGTTCATAAGCACTACAGGGATTTTTATTGGAAATGTGCTAAATTTCATGGCATATAAAATAACAAAATAACACTCCTTTTAAAAGAAGATAAAATTTTTTTTTTTTATCATTAAGTTGATTTCAAATCATAGCAATGCCTTGTGTGCCAGAATGTCAGAATATTGTTGTTGTTAGGTGCCTTGGATTCTATGACTCATAGCAATCCTATGAACAATGGTTCTGAATCCTGTCCTGCACTGCGTCATCCTCACAATCTGACACACTTGAGCCCATTGCTGTAGTCACTGTGTCAACATACCTCACTGAGAGTCGTCTTCTCCTTCATTGCCTTTCCATCCTCCCAAGCATGACATCACTCTCCAACTAATAACTTCTGCAACATTCTCAATGTATGTTAGAGGAAGCTTCGTCTTTGCCTCAAGGAGCACACTGGCTGCACTTTCTCCAAGACATATCTGTTTAAGGTTTCCAATGGCTGAACTAATTTTTTTTCTTCCTAAAAGCATAGCAATAGGCCTCTTTTCTGAAAGACCCCTAGGAGACTTGAAACATCAACTTTTCAAATTAGCAATTCAATTAGTAATCAAATGCTGAACAATTCAAATCACTCAGCATTTCTAAAAAGCAGATTAAAACTTACAAAATTAAAAATGTAGAGACTATTCTACTGCAAGTGTTTGGGATGATATAAAGGGTCTTTAAAGTTATCTCATGAATCCATTCATTTCCTTTCACAGATGCTCTCATTGAAGCTGAGAGAGCTATGTTCTGAACTTCTGGTCACTTGGAAATTAACTGCACACCTGGGAGTAGTTTTAGCCTTTTAACACTCTTTCCATTGAAGCTGCCACTAGATCATAAGTCTAACATCTTCCTGAAAAAAGATTAATTAGTTAATAGATTATTTTCATCACCACACTTTCTCTTTAAGTTAAACATCATGGAACAGAATTTTAACCTTCCTTCAGATTTCCTGAGTTGCTCTCATTAAAAAGAAGAACAATTAATAAGATCTTTCTTCTCTTGAAGGACAAGGTCATATACTTTCAAATCCCATTCTGCTACTGAAGCAGTGAAATCTCAATGAAAATGAAATAATGAGGATTCGCCTTAGTAGTTTGTGAAAAATGATAGAGCTTTCAAAAATGTATTCCAATAAACTGTAACAACTAACAAATACTTTGACAAAACAAGAAAAATAGTGAATATATATGGTATTATTAATACCTTCCTATCACATGTAAGGAACCCTAATGTCAGAGTTGATTAACCTTTGGGTTGCTAACCACAAAGTTATTAGTTTGAACTCACCAAACACTCTACAATGAAGCAATCTGCTCCGGTAAAGATTTACTGGCCTATATAGATATCCTAAGGGGTATTCTGTTTCTGTCACACAGGATGGTATGAATGAGAACCTTCTTGGGGAGCACATCTCATAGAGACCCTATGAACAAAGGAACTGAAGCCTTTCTATAATTATTGTCATTTCTCAAAGTTTATAGAGTTTCCAGAGGTATGTTGTTTAGGAAGTGGATGGGAAAAGTAAGAATTAAAAAACTCAATAAAGATAGAATTAGTCTCCTGTTAAGCTAAATCACCAAGAAATGACAATATATTGGATTCTATTACTAACAGCGATAAATTTCAAATCTACATATTTATCTTCACTTTTCTAGACAAAATCAGGTTCCTAGAAAAGTGTTGCTGACACAAAGGACACCTTTAATTCTAGTACCACAGACACAATTATGGAAATGAGAGTTAAAGCCAACCACTTATGATACTCCTGTCATAAAGCACTAGATAACTAAGACAACTATCCAATGCTGCAGGGAAATTCCTGGGTGGTGCAAATATTAAATGAGTGGCTACTTGCTGAAAAGTTAAGTTTGCACCCATTTGTCACAACCTGGAAAGATCTCATGGAGTAATTCTTGTCTGCCTACATGGAAATACCAAGAGAAGGAATCAACTCCCTGGTAAATAACAACATGTATCACTGTACTCTCATTCACTATCATTCAAATATATGCACCAACAACCAGAGCCAAGGAAGAGGAGATAGAAGATTTTTACCAACTTTTACAATCGGAGATTGATCGAACATGC
>NW_006399859.1:76775-86523 GCF_000299155.1 Elephantulus edwardii
TGGCACAGGACAGAGCGGAGTTTAGGGCTGTTGTACATAGGGTCGCTATGAGTCGCAGGCGACTCGACGGCACATAACAACAACAACAACATCACTGTACTTACATCTGTGTGTTTTAAATTGTTACCATGTAAACCCCCTTTTATGTACTTCATGTACTTTTATGTACTTCATGCATGTTATATATCTATACTAATACACAAACACACACTATTAAGATTTCCTAAAACAGATTTTCTGAAAGCATTCCAAACTGTGCAGGGGAAAATGATATTCAGTGGAAGGTGACCCACAGTGAATTATCCTTTATTGGCTTATGGGGTAAACAAGTTCAGCCATTGAGATCACTGATAATTATTTAAGGTCCACAATCTAAATTGGGCCATGTTAAGTTCCCCAGGATCTACTACTCTTATTCCTAAATGCTACTGCAGAAATATATTCTCCTCTTAGTCAAGTGATACCATTTAGCATTCAAACTGATAACTTCCTAATTTTCTCATGCTCAAAAAAGGAAAAAAATCTCATAGTTGGTTTGTTGTTTTGTTTTAATTTTTACCTAGATTTATTTCTTTTATTGTGATCTGAGAGAAAATTTATAAAGCATATCTGCTTTCAATTCAACTATTCATAAACATTTCATTCACATTGATTACAATACAAGATCTGATCATCCTTTTATTGCATATTGCCTTCTCCTTTCTTTACCAGTTTTTTTGTTATTGTTGTTAGGTATTTCAGAGTTGAGTATGGCTCACCGTGACCATATCTATGACAAACAGATCTGAACCCTGTGCCACCCTCATCATTTCTGACATACTTGAGCTCATTGCTTCAATCACTGGGTAAAGCCATCTATCTGGTGGTGGACCTTCCTCTCTTTTTTCTGACCCTTCACATTTCCAACCATAATGATGACCTTCTTTAAGTAATGTCCTCTCCTTGTTAAAAAGACAATTTCTAGTTCTATCCCGAGGTACTATGGATGACAGTGAAGAGCTGATGTCTTTGAGTTGTAATGTTAGAAAGAAATGTTGACTATCCTATGTATTGTCAAAAGAACAGGTATATCTTGGAGAAAGTACTCTCAGAGTTCTTTTCAGAGGCTAAGATGATGAAACTTCATCTCATATATTTTGGGCACGTTTCTTGGAGAGGTTGTTCCTTGGACCAGTATATCACTCTTGGAAAGGTAGAGGGACAAAGAAGCAGAGGATAGGTAGGTTGACATGGAGACTGCAAACGTGAACTTGAGTGTGCCAGAGATTGTGAAGGTGGCACAGTACAGGATAGAATTCAGACCTGTGTTCATAGGGTCGCTATGAGTTGTACTCCACTAGACGACACCTAACAACAACAAGCAATATGCCCATAGCATGTGAGGCAAAGCTTTGTCCTCCTTGCCTCTAGTTACACTTGCCCATTGTAATATGTGTTTATTATCTATTTAGAAAGTTTCAGCGTTCCAGTGAGTAAGGAGTTGCTCTGTCAACCAAAAGGTAGACTGTTCAAATATCACAGCTGCTCTCTTCGAAACAATATACAATTTCTTCATCTTCAATTTACAGTCTCTAAAAATCCACTGGAAGGTTAGCTATGAGTCAATTCCAACTTCAGGGCACTCAATAATATCAACTACAATATTATCTGTGCATGAATTTTCATTCTTCTCTTTCTCCCATCTCATCCCAGTTAACCATCTAAGTGTGATTCTGTGTGTAAAACATTATTTTGCTCACTATAATAATGGTATTCTATAGTGTTTATTCCTTTTTTAAAAATTATTTTTGTGTGAGTGTACCGTCAAATCAGATCTTACTGGTACAGGAGGAGATTGTCCCTCCTTCCCCGGCAGAGCATCTGGTGGATTCAAACTGTGCGCCTCTGGGATTACAATGTAGCTTCTTACCACCAGGCCACCAGAGCTCCCCCCACTTTTTTAATAACTTATTTCACTCAGACAATACATTTTAGGAATACAAAAAAATAGATGACACAAGTTTTGGAAAATAGATAATGACACTGCCACCATCCATTATAGCACTTCTGGTCTGTGTTGACATGCTTCCAGTTGAGTTCCCTAATTCATTAAGATTTCTGTATGGGTTAGATGAAAATAATACAATATTATAAGTCCATTTCACCACCTTACTTTGTCTTTCCAAATGGTTCCAAATTTTTAACATCTTTTTCAATTTTAATCTTACTTTTCTATTCTAGTCAAATTAATCTACATAAATTGCTTTTACAAACTATCTCACTCTAAATCATGTGTTATGGAAATGTTAGGAGTCTGCAATCAAATGAAGCACTATCTGATAAATCTTCAATCTAGAATCTAAAATTGAACATTAAATCATTGAGAAAAGAAATATCTCAGGGAGGAAGTAAGGTTATGGGAGATCAGAGGTGGAGCTGAGCTTTAAACACCATAGACCCAGACGTCAGCATATCCAGAGCATTAGTATTGCGACAAGTTACTTTTGTGTAACAAGCCCTATGTTAAGTGTTGAAAGTTTAAACGTAAAGAAAGCAGACAAGAAGTCCCAACAATCTTTGAAGTTGCATTTTATTTTGGAAACTCAATGGCTCATAACAACAACAAACACCCCCACCAAACAATAAAATTTCACAAACAGGAAACAGGTAATTGCACACACACAAGCAAAAAGAAAGGAGGTCCCTGGAGGGGATAGACAACATCAAACCCCACAAAACGAAACAAGATATTCCCCCCAAAAATGATCAGAAAATGAAATCACAGAATTTCAAAGAAAAGAAAAAGCTAATTCAATCCTCTGCTAGAAACTTAGAAGAAGGGTGATTGAGTGTTCACAGAAGTAAAAGATGAAGAATTAAAGGAGACCACAAACAAAATGCTGAAAGAATTTTAAAAAAACAATACGAGACAAAGTAAGAACAAAGAAATATAAGAATCCATAGAAAAGCAAAAACTGAAACACAGAGTAATAGTACCAACATTTCAGAACAAAAGATCAGAAGAGAAGAGATAGTAGAATCAGTAAATGACTGAGCCCTCAACCCTGATCTGATAGATCAAAAGGCAGAAACAAGAAGGGAAGAAAAAAAATCCAAGTATACGGGATGACATCAAGAGAAATAACATATGTGTAAATTATATATGATATTAGATGGATCTTAACTGAAAGCAGAGAGAACCAGAGGAATGTCTATGTTTCATTAACTATGCAAAGTTATTTGACTATATGAATCACAACAAACTATGGCTGACTTTGAGAAGAATGCAAATCCCAGAGCACATGATTGTGCTTGTACCAGGAGGCAATCATCAGAACAGAGCAAGGGAACACTGCAAGATTCAAAATTGGGAAGGGTGATCTTTGGATGCAAGGATTCTGAATCTTCATCTGATATACTCTGGACATGTAGCAAGGAGGGATCAGTCCTTGAAGAGGGATGTCATGCCTAGAAGGGTGGAGTGACAGCCCAGGAAAGGAAGTCCTTCAATGAAACTGATTGATCCAGTGACTGGGGTAATGAGGGTAGGTGTTTCAGAGACAATAAGATTGGCATAGGATTTAGCAGGGTGTAGGGCTGTTGCACATAGGGTTGCTATGAGTCACCGGCAACTCGAGGGCACATAACAACATCTTTAAACCAGGAAGCAGTCTTCAGAAGAGAGCAAGGAAACATTGCATGGTTCAAAATCACGAAAGTTGTATTCTAGGGCTGCATCCTATCTCCATACTTCAATCTATATGTGGAATAGATCATCTAGGAGGTTGGGCTCTATGAGGGAGAGTGGCCTCAGTATTGGAGGAAGACTCATAAGCAACCTGCATTATGCAGATGACACAATATTGCTTACTGAAATGGAGGAGGACCTGAGGTAGTTGCTGAAGAAAGTAAAGGACTGAAGCCTTCAATATGGATTGAAGATCAACATTAAGAATGTATAGACTCTCACCACTGGGTCAATAGGCAGCATTATGGTAGATGGAGCAGAGATTGAGATTGTTAACAGCATCAGCTTGCTTGGCTCCACAATCAATACTCTGTGTACCTGCAGCCTGGAAATCAAAAGATGACTTGCATTGGCAAAATCTGCTGTCAGGAATATCTCCAGAGTACTAGAGAGCAATGATGTCAGTCTAGAGAGACTAAGATGCACTGATGCACCCGATCCAGGTCATATTCTTCACAAATGCATCAGAAAGCTGGACAATGATTAATGATGATAGAAGAAGAATTGATGCCTTGGTTTGTGGTGCTGGAGAAAGATCATTGAATATATCATAGACTGCTAAGTGAACAAATAGTTCCATCCTGGGGAGAGTGAAACCATTCTGCTTGTTGGTGGCATGTTGCCAGAGGGACCAGTCCTTGGAGCAGGACATAATTCTCAGGAGGTTGGAGGGACAACACAAAAGAGGAAGACCCTGGATGAGACGGATTGACTCAGTGACTTGGGTAATGGGTGTAGGTGTGTCAGAAAAAAAACAAAATAGGCTTAATTTAGAGCAGTGTTCAGGGGTTAGAGCTATTCTACATAGGGTCGCAATGAGTCACAGGCAACTTGACAGCACATAACTCACCAACAATCCAAATTTCAAAGCAGGAAGTAGATATAAATATGGTTGTTGTTGGTTTTAGGGTCCATTGCGTCAAGTATGACTCATAGAGACCCTATGAACAAAAGATCTGAACCCTGTTCTATCCTGTGCCAGCCATCCCCTCTCTCTCTCTCACACACACACACACACACACAGAGAAAGAGAGAGAGAGAGAGAACTGTGGAAGAGTTATTAAAATTAAATGTTCTAGGTAGCATGAAAACTTGGAAATTATACATACAAGAAGTACAACAACCTTCAAATGGTATACACTACACACTAAAAGAAAAACATCAAGGTAAAAGCAGCTAGAAAGAAACAAATAGTTACCTTCTAAGGACCTACAAAGGGGAATAAATATGATTAAGATCAAATTACTCAGCAGAAATAATGGGAACAAGAAGACAAAGATAAAAAAAACTCTTATGCAGCAATGAATGAATGGAAATCCAAAATCTTTGTAAATGCTCATTAAAATTATTAAAAAAAATCTTAAAGAAACAACTGCTAACAAAGAATCTTGTACCCAGCAAAACTGTTCATAAAATACAATAGAGAAATTAGTACATTTACAGGAAAGCAGAAAATAAGGAAGTTGATGAAAATAAGATTAACTTTACTAGCAATACAAATAGAAGCCCTACACACAGAGAAAATACAGAAAAGTGCATGGGTCAAAGTAACCAGTAACAACACAAAAGAGAAAGCAACAATATGACAGCAATAAAACCTTGCCTTTCAATAGTCACAATGAATGTGAATGGTTTAAATGTACCAGTTAAGACAAAAAGAATAACTTACTGTGGAAAAAATCCAACTCCAAACCTATCAATATTCTATCTGCAAGAGACATACCTAAGAAGTAAATATAAAGACTAAAAATCAAAGGGTTGAAAAATATACAAAGCAGAGGTAACTAAAAAAAAAGATGGAAAGAAAAAGCAACAATATTAATCTCTGATAAAATAATCTAATAGACTTCTGGGTAAAATCTGGCATAAATGACAAAGAAGGAAGATGTTATATAATATTTAAAGAGTCAACAGAGCCAGATAACATAACCTTAATTAGTAACTATGCACTATAACTAAGTGATAGAGCAACAAAAAGTTACATCATCCTTGCCTCCAATGAGTACTGTGGCCGCAATTTCTCTAAGACATATCAGTTCATTCTTTTTGAAGTCCATGAGATATTCACTACTCTTCTCCAACACCACATCTCAGAAGAGTCGATTTTTCTTTCGTCATTCTTATACATTGTCCAGCTCTTAATTGCATAGCAAGTATTGAAAAGACCATGGTCTGGTTTTTGTACTTGCTGTTGTGTGTCATTGAATGGGAACTGACCCATAACTGACCCTCTGCTGGGTTTTCAGAGGCAGTTAATCACAAGGGAGGATTACCTTGAATATCCCTACAAGGAGTATTCAGTATATCACTTTCAATAAGAAACAGGACAGCTAGAAAGAAATTCAACAAAAATGCAAAAGAACTAAGTGATGCAATTAACAAGACTAGGAGCTAGTTCTTCAAAAGAGCAAAAAATTGACAAACCACTGGCAAAACTAAGGAAAGAAAATAATGAATGACAAAATTGTTCTAAGAAGAAATGAAAGAGGACACACAGAACCACAACAGACCAACTTAAATAAAAATATTAATAACAGAGCACTATGAAAAATATATTCAAATAAGTATTAAAAACTGAAAAAGAACAAATACTTAAACTCACAATCTACCCAAATTGATGAAAACTGAAATAGAACCCCTGAACAGACCCATCACAAAACAAGAAATTGAAAAAGTTATAAAAACTTCCAGCAACAACAAAAAAGCCCTAGACCAGATGCGTTCAACAGTAACTTTTAGGAAACATTCTCAGCAAAGCTGTCACTAGTTGTACATAAGCTGTTGCAGGAAACAGAAAAAAATAATACTCCCAGATTCATTCTATAAAGCATACATATTTCCAATACCAAAGTCAGGTATAGACACCATCAAAATTTAAAGCTGTAGTTCAATATCTCTCATGAGCATAGACAGAAAAATCTTGAACAAAATCCTGGCTAATTTCTCATGACTAACTGTTAAGAAACAGTTTTGCAAGAATGACACAACATAAGAAAAAAAAATCAGCAAATTTCATCACATTAAATAAAAAGCAAAGAAGAAGAATCTCATGATCCTATCATTGACACAGAAAAGGCTTTTGACAAAATCCAACACCCCATCCTATTTTAAACACCAAAATAGGAATTAAAGGGAATTTTCTCAAAACAGTGGAAAGTATATACGCAAAACCAACATTGTTCTGAGAGAGTTTAAAGGAATTCCTCTGAGAACAGAAAGTATGCAAGTATGCACACTATCACCAGTCCTATTCAATATTGTATTGGAAGTCTTAGCAAAAGCAATAGACAGAAGAAGGAAATAAGAGGTATTCACATTGGCAAAGACAAGATAAAACTATCTCCATGCGCAGATGATACGATAGAATACTTAAGAAAATCCTAAAGACTGAGCAAGAAAACTGTTGGACATCGTCAATCAGTTGAAGAAAGTAGCAGCATATATGACCAATATACAAAAATCATTTTAATTTTTCTACAGTAACAAAGAGAACTTATAAAAAGAAATAAGAACAACAAAATCTACAGTACCTAAATATAAGATTAAACACTTAGAATAAATCTAACTAGAGACACAAAAGACTTGAAAATAGATAATTACAAAACATTACTACTGCAAGAAACAAACAAAAACACCAGAGAAATGAAAGCATATACCATTGTCACCGATAGGAAGATTCAATGGCATGAAAATAACAATTCTACCAAAAGCAATCTAAAAGTTTAATTCACCCTTAATACAGACAGATTCCAACTTTACTTTTCAATGAGATGTAAAAGGCCATTTCCAATTTTGTATGGAATGGAGAGAGACCTCAAATAAGCAAATTACTACTGAAAAAGTGAAACAAGTAGGAGACATCACTACCTCTGATATCGAATCCAACTGCACAGCCATAATAATATAGCCTAGTACTAGTACAATAAGAGACACATAGATCAATAGGATAGAATTGAGAACTCAGAAATCAACTCATGAACTTACGGTCAACTGATCTTTGAAAAGGAGATGAAATCAGCTAAATGTGGAACACAAGCTTCTTTAAAAAATGATGCTGGTTCAAAACAACTATGAGATATCATCTCACCCCCGTGAGAATAGCAAAATTTAGAAGAACAGCAAGCAACAAATGCTGGCAAGGTTGTGGAGAAACTGGAACCCTTATTCACTGTTGGTGGAAGTGTAAAATGGTGCAACCACTGTGGAAGGCGGTATGGCGCTTTCTCAAAAAGTTGCAAATAGAGATACCATTTGACCCAGCAATTCCACTACTGGGAATATACCCCAAAGAGACCATAACTGACACCCAAGCAGATATATGCACACCCATGTTTACTGCAACTCTGTTCACAATAGCAAGGAGTTGGAAACAACCTAAGTACCCATCAACAAATGAATGGATAGAGAAGCTGTGGTATATTCACACAATGGAATACTATGCTGAATTGAAAAACAAGGAACTCAAGCAATATTATTCAAAATGGGTGACCCTGAAGGACATCATGCTGAGTGAAGTATCTCAGTCACAAAAGGACAAATACTGCATGATGCCACTGCTGTAAAACAAGACTGACGTCGGGGTTGGGGAGAGACTGAGAAAGATGGGTTCAATAATGTATACTACATTGAAACAGATGAGGGAGAAAACTGTTTAAAAGGGATATGTGATTAAGTATTTTTTTCATGATAGGAGTCCAGAGCGAAGGCTACATGGTGGAGTGGACCTGGGGGAAGGGACTGTAAAAGAATGAAAGAAATTTTCTTTTACTATTCAGAGAGGGGAGTGAATTGGTGGGGAGGTTTGAGAGGGGAGAAAAGTGCAACAATGAATGAATGGAATTCCAAAATCTCTGTAGATGTTCACTGAAATGATAAATAAAGAAATTTTTTTAAACAGTTGCAAATAGCGATACCATTTGACCCAGCAATTGCACTACTAGGAATATACCCCAAAGAGACCATAACTGACACCCAAGCAGATATATGCACACCCATGTTTACTGCAACTCTGTTCACAATAGCAAGGAGTTGGAAACAACCTAAGTACCCATCAACAAATGAATGGATAGAGAAGCTGTGGTATATTCACACAATGGAATACTATGCTGAATTGAAAAACAAGGAACTCAAGCAATATTATTCAAAATGGGTGACCCTGAAGGACATCATGCTGAGTGAAGTATCTCAGTCACAAAAGGACAAATACTGCATGATGCCACTGCTGTAAAACAAGACTGACGTCGGGGTTGGGGAGAGACTGAGAAAGATGGGTTCAATAATGTATACTACATTGAAACAGATGAGGGAGAAAACTGTTTAAAAGGGATATGTGATTAAGTATTTTTTTCATGATAGGAGTCCAGAGCGAAGGCTTCATAGTGGAGTGGACCTGGGGGAAGGGACTGTAAAAGAATGAAAGAAATTTTCTTTTACTATTCAGAGAGGGGAGTGAATTGGTGGGGAGGTTTGAGAGGGGAGAAAAGTGCAACAATGAATGAATGGAAAACCAAAGTCTCTGTAAATTTTCATTGAAATTAATAATAAAAAAGTGGTGCTAGTAAAATTGGAAAACAATCTGCTTCAAACTGAAGCAATAACCCTCCCTCACACAATACACAAAATTCAACTCAAGGTAGATCAACAACTTAGGAGTAAAATCAAAGACTGTAAGCTTATCAGAGAAAAACTAGGAACAGCTCTAGAAACCCTACTCTCTATGAGAGTAATGAACTTGCAAGCATAATGAAAAACTAGAAGAGAGTAAAATAGATGAAAAACACATTCTAAAAATCAAATCACTTTGCATATAAAAAAATTCTTCAACAGGGTAAAAAAAGGAAGCTGGTTCTGATTCATAATTGACCCTCTATGGAATTTTTTAGGCTGTAAATCCTCTGGGAGGATTTTCTGTGTTAGAACCACTGGTAGGTCTAAAAGAGAGATGTAACTGGGTATTTCTGTCATCACAGGAGACTAGAGCGAGGGCTGCATGGTGGAGGGGACCTGGGGGAGGGTTTGTAA
>NW_006399859.1:87013-91736 GCF_000299155.1 Elephantulus edwardii
CAAACTGGGAGGAGGGTAGAGAGAATAGTGCAACAATGAATGAGTGGAAGCCCAAAATCTCTGTAAATGCTTATGAAAATTAATAAAATATAATTATAGGAAAAAAAAAAAAAGAACCACTGGTAGATTTAAACAGAAGGACCTTCAGTACAGATTCCTTTTCTTCAGTACAACCTTTGGTTAGCTGTGCAACGCAAAATGGATTACAACAATAGAGTCCCCTGTGGTGGCCAGGTCTTTAGGAATGACTTTTCTATCCATTGCCTTAAATTGACCATACAAACAGGTGAAAACATGTAAGTAAAATGAATAGATAAGACTATCTATCAGCCTTAGCTTCCCTTGGGGCCTGGTCTCCAGCTGTCTCAATTGATCAATGTCTTCAACATCATCAACAGTTGTGGCATCAATATAAAAGGGAGAGCCAAGCAGACTGTGAGCAAGACTGTGGCAAGGCATAGCCTGATGAAGCCAGACAGAGTCAGGGACAGAGCTCTTGAGATGGGAGCCTCAGCACCAGGAAAGAAAAACACAGAGAAAGCAGCACACATCCTTCAGAGCCAGACATATCTGTGCCAGTGGTATCTTGATGTTGAGCGAGTTCTGACTGAGTTAACTGAGGAAGTGTATCTTGATGTTGACAAAGAAGCTGTCTGACCTAACTGAAGGACTGTGTCTTGATGTAAACCTGGCTTGGGACTGCTATTTACTGAACGGGCTTCCACCATGTGATAGGCTTTGCCTGTCCTCCCTTTCCTGCCCTCAAACTACTTTCCTTATAAACCTCACAGCTAAAAAGAAAACAAAACTCCACAGACACACAAAAGGAATCCTACAAACTAGGGAAATACATTTGGCAGTGACATATCTTGTAAGGGACTCATGTCTCAAATTTATAGACTACTTCAGCACTTCAACAAGAAAAAGACTAACAACTGTGAAATTAGTACGAGATACAAATAAATACTTCACCAAAGAAGAAATTCAGGTGGCAATAAATACGTGAAGAAATTTTCCAAATCCCTAGTTATCTGAGAGATGCAAATCAAAACAATGAGATATCATCTCACCCAGTAACAAAATTGCTGATGAGGATGTGGAGAGACTGAAACTCTCATTCACTATAGTATGAGTGTAAAATGATACTCAATTGAGGAAGGCTGTCTGGTGCCTTCTCAAAAAGTTGAAAATAGAAATATCATTTTATCTAGCTATCCCAGTACTTGGAATATACCCTAAAGAAACCAGATCTGTGACCCAAACAAATGTATGCACACCCATGTTTATTGTAGCTTTGTTCACAAGAGTGAAGAGATGGAATCGGCCTAAGTGTCCATCAACAAACAATTGCATAGAAAAACTGTACTTCTACACAATGGATTATTATGCATATTATTATGCAGCACTAAAAACAATGAGCATGTAAAACTCTACACATCATAGATAAATGGGGAAAACATGCAGAGTGAAGTATTTCAGTCAAAAAGGACAAACACTGCATAGGATCACTGTTATAAAAAGAGGGTGGAGACAGGGGAAGGGGTAACGGGAAAAGTGGATAATTAATAGTATATTGGAATGAGAGAAAGCAGGAGCTAACGGAAGGGAATGGATGGTTAGTCATTGTTTGTATGGCATTTGACAATCAGCAACAAGACATGTATTAAAAAGAGAATTGGGGAAAGGGGAAGGAGGAGGAGATGTATCAATGAGTGAAAGAAATCTCATCTCATTCTTTGTGTAAATTTTAACTAAGACCAAAATAATAATAAAAAAAAAAACAACAACAAATTTCCTTCCTTCAAAAAATAAATTATTTGAAGCAGATTTGCCCAGTATATTACTTCGTATTATTTCTTGACTCCGGGATGAATAATCTTTTTTTTTTGTGATTTATAGCCTCAGAAACCCAATGGAAAATAAGCTAGTTAGAGACTTTTTGCTTTAGGGGTTCTTTGGTTGCTTTTGGTGGTTTTGTTTGGTTTGTTTTTATTTTTAATTTTCATGGTTATTTAGGAATATCTGGTGGTCTAGTAGTTAGTAGCTGAGCATCCAACCCAAAGGCACATAATTTTAATCCACCAGCAACTTTATGGAAGAAAGATGGAAAATCTCTTCCCTTAGGATTTATTGCCTATGAAAACTGGCTAGAGGGTCATCTGGGAATTGATTTCAACATGAAGGCGAGGAACAGCAACAACAACAATATGAATATTTATTATGAATACAAGTACATGAAATTTATACATCTTCAGTCTTTTCTCTGTGTATTGTTTATTGGTCATTTATAAGAATTTTTGTTTTCTTGATTTCTAAGTATAATCTGTATTGAAAGTGATTGTTGTTGTTTACCAGCAAGTTGGAACCGACACATAGCTGACCCTCTGATGGGTTTTCAGAAGCAGGAGGAGATCACTTAGGAGGTGACTGCCCATCCTTCTCCCGCGGAGCTGCTGGTGGCCGTGAAGCTGTGCCTTGAGGATCGCCGCTCAGCTTCCTGACACTAGGCCACCAGAGCTATAGCCTCTGATTTTTATCAGTAAATGCTTCAAGTCCTCTTTGCTTTCTGCGAACAAGTTTGTCTCATCTAAACATTACAGTCTGTTGTCATTCTTCCTGCAATCTTCTTATTTTGTTCTTTGTCATACAGTCCAGCTCTTCAACCTACTTGCTCATAATGAATAGTACGTAGTATCTCCTACTTCTGTACAATAACTTCTTAATGTATGGCAGGTTCTGCAGGACCACCACAAAATGTGCAAAAATCCTCATTTTTCTTTCATTGTTACCCATGATTTGATAGGATCTAGACAGTCGAGTGTCTTTGAGTAGTAAATAAAATAGAGGTAAACAGTTTTCTGATATTCTGTTCTTGCAGCCAAGAACTATCTGACATTAGCAATGATTCCTCCTGCCATGGCCTCTTCTCAATCTAGCTTGAGTATTCTGACACTTCCCTGTTGATACAGTGATGCATCAATTTTTTAAATATCTTCACAAATATTTTATTTATTTGCTTGTTATACTATATTTTGTTACATTTTTTTCTTTGGTATGACAACAGACACAGAAACCAATACAATGATTTTATTTTGGTTTTCAAACAAAAGCTATATGTTCTTCATATCAAATATTAATGTTCAGAAATATAAATATATAAAACTGTTGATAATATTGTCTTGGTTAGCAATAAGACACTAACAATCAGACCATTTATATTGTGACAGTATTCCAAAATGTGATATTATATAAGGTACCAAACTCAGAATACTGTCAAAATTATACTTGGCTTCTTTTTATTCTCAGTATTTAATTCTGTACAATATTTTAAAAGTGTGTTTCCATTTTAATAATTTGCAGTAAAAACAAGTCTCTAGAGAATAAAATATTAGAACTATGAATCTAGTTGTTGTTGTTGTTGTTTCCAGAGGCATGTTATTTAGGAAGCGGATGACACTACTCTCATAGAATTGTGTGAGTTTGTCAAGTTTCATATTTCCAAGAACTTCCCATTCCTCATATGTAAAATGAAGATAATAATTCTGATTTCTAAATAAACTTTTCTGGAGAAGATAGGATCTATATACAACATAACTTAATACATAAGAGTATTTAACCTAAACCAGTTTCCATCCCATTCCAATGTAGTACAAATTTTAAAATAGACTGCTTATAATTGTTTTCCTATGTACTTTATTCTGCATATTATAGCTATTTTTATCATTCTATCTATCCACAGCAGCTATTGCAACTACAGAACTACCAGCCATTTAATCAACTCAGAGAATCATTCAGATTATTCCTTCCACCCTGAATGATGCTGCAATAATTTTAACTGAATTTGACTTGGAGTTTTGTTATTAAGGGAGAAAAAAAATTCTCATAAGCAATCCAGAATTCCATGATCATTGATTTGGTACCAATTTAATTAGATGAACATCCAAGGATGGGATAGCCAATCAGGTGATTCTGTATCTAGAGACACAATTGTTGTTCAAAGATGTTCAGTAATGGTACTCCGATTAGAATTTTTAATATCTCTTTTTCTCTTTCCCTCTCCCTAAAGCTATTTTGTGGTTTGAGTGAAAGTTTAGGGGGAAAATTAGTTTTCCATTCAGTAATTTAAATATATTTTCTTTTATGACACTGATTGTAATTCATATACAATAACGCCACCCTTTCCCACTTGCTCCCTGTGTTATCCATTTACACAGGTCCTACTTATTTATCCCTTTAGTCATTCTAATATTTGTTTTGTGATAAATTCTGCCCCTTTCCTTTCATGTATCTCATTCTTCTAAAGAGCTCGCTCCCTTCTAATCTTACTGTTCTCTTTATAAACTTATTTTTGTCAGCAAGTTGATCCATGGAGGTAAGTTCAGTTTCAGATTTCAAGGACGTCTAAGGGCAATACTCTCTGGGTTTCACCCGTGTTTGACAGAGCGGACGCGTGGGGGGGGGGGGAGGGGGGGTGGGGAGGAAAGTACAACAATGAATGAATGGAATTCCAAAATCTCTGTAGATGTTCATTGACATTAAAAACAAAATTTTAAAAAAGGGGAAAAAAAGTTGTTTACTAATAGCTGGAGCTCTGGTGGCCAAGTGGCAAGAAGCTGCACAGCAATCCCAGAGGTGGTGGTTGTTGTTGTTATGTGCCGTCGAGTTGCTTGCGACTCATAGCGACCCTATGAACAACAGCCTTAAACTCTGCTCTGTCCTGTGC
>NW_006399859.1:95341-102952 GCF_000299155.1 Elephantulus edwardii
CTACCAAAGGCAATTTACACGTTCAATGCAATCCCAATAAAAATACCAATCCCATTCTTCAAGGAGATGGAAAAGGTAATCTCCAGTTTCATTTGGAATGGAAAGAAGCCCCAAATAAGCAAAGCACTCCTTAAAAATAGAAAAAAGGTAGGCGGCATCTCACTCCTTGATCTAAAATCATATTTATTCTTATTAAATAAAAAAAAGGTGACCCGACCAAGTATGGAAATTAATATACAATATCACTTATATCACACGAAAGCAAAATTCTGCTGAAGAGTATCCAGACTGGAACAGTACATTTACAGAGAACTTCCAGAAGTGCAAGCTGGGTTTAGAAGAGGCTGTGGCTGTGGCACTTATTGGTACATTGTCACCAATGTCAGATGGATATTGGCAGAGAGCAGAGTACTAGAGGGATATCTATCTGTGTTAGATTGACTATACAAAGGTATTTGACTGTGTGGATCACAACAAATTGTAGTTAAACTTGAGTATATTGGAAATCCCACAACACTTGATTGTGCTTATGTGGAACCTATACTTGGACAAGGAAGCAATACTCAGAACGGAGCAGGGAAATACAACATGGTTCAAATTCAGGAAGATAGTGTATCAGGGGTATGTCCTGTCTCCATAACGTTTCAATTTATATGCAGAACAGATCATTCAGGAGACTGGGCTTTATGAGGAGGAATATGGCATCAGGATCGGAGGAAGACTCATAAACAACTTATAGTATGCAGATGACACGACCTTGCTTACTGAAACTGAGGAAGACCTGAAGCACTTGCTGCAGAAAGACAAAGACTGTAGTGTTCAATATGAATTGAAGCTCAACATCAAGAAGTAAAAGATTCTCACCCCAAACCAATTGGCAGCACCATGATGAATGGAGACGAGACTGAGGGTGTTAAAAGTTACCAGCTTGTTCAGCTCCACAATAAACATTCTTGGCACCAGCAGTCAGGAAATTAAGAGAGATTGCATTGGGTAAGTCTGCTGTCATGGACCTTTCCAAAGTACTGAGAAGCGATGATGTCAGTCTAGAGACTAAGGTGCACCTGGTCTAGGCCCTGGTCTTCCCAATTATTTGCTATGCATCAGAGAGCTGGACAATGAATAAGGATGACAGAAGAATAAATGCATTTCAGTTGTGGTGCTGGAGAAGAGTCTTGAACATAACGTGAACCAGGTCGCCAAGAAAACAAATAGGTCTGTCTTGGAGAAAGTGAAATCTTGTTTCTCCCCGGAGGCTAGGCTTTCAAAACTCCATCTCACATTGGGAATGTGGCCAGGAGGGACTGATCCTTGGAGAAGGACATCATGCTAAGAAGGGTGGAGTAACAGGGAACAGCACAGGAGAGGAAGACCCAAGATTAAGATGAATTGATACAGTAACTAGGGAAATGGGGTATGTGTATCGGATTCAGTGAGACTGGTTCAGGACAGGGCAAGCTTCAGAGCTGTTGTGCTTAGGGTCACAGGAAACTCAATGACACATAATAAGAACAAATAACAAAAATTTTTCAACTTTTGGAAGTAATGAGCATTTATAGTAATTTTTTAAAAGTCCAGAATATTACCAGGAACTCTTGTGGTATAATGCCTAATTTTTTAGCTAGCTACTTCCCATAAAGACTAAGGTTTTACTCCATCAGATGCACTGCAGGAGGAAGATAAGTAATCTTTTTTACCACCTCAGAAACTCAATTGCAGGTTGCAGGAGATGAATCGAGATAGTGTTTGTTACAATAGGTTCAGGTATGTCAGTTGGAGTGAAGTTGGTTAGTGACAAGGCAAGGCTCAGAGCCATTATTCATAGAGTTGCTATGAATAATAGTCATAGATGACTCAGCAACATATAACAACAACATGAATCAGAATTGACTAGAAGGCAGTAGGCTGTTCATGTTTTTACACGAGTATAACAGAGGATTTACTTACTGTAAGGCTGCAGAAAGAGTGAGAGGAAAAAATTGGATTAAAGACATTATACCGAGAAAGGTAAAGTGTTAGTAACATGTCAATGAAAGATAAGAAGGAACTCAATTGATACAGTGACTGCAACAATGAGTAAGATATAGATCGTAACAATGACACAGGACAGATTGGACAAAGTTCTGATCTACTGTTCATAGGGTAGTGATAACTCATAGTCCACACAATAGCACCTAACAACAGCAGCAAAATGCAGAAGGTTGTAGTTAGGCGTCATTGTGAGTTTCCTAAGGTTCATAGAGATCCCATGAATGACAGTTCTCAGTCTTTGTTTTATTGCCATAGAGAAATAAAGTATTTTTGTTTAATGATGATGGAAGATAGCAGCAGTGGTTAGAAAACAGAAGACATAAAGGAATGTTCATGTTAAAAATTGCAATATTTACAATGTAAATTAATGCTAATGAGTTATAATTGACAGAGTCCTATGCTGTTTACACTTTAGAAAATTATTTTTTAAGAGTAAAGAGAACAGTATGAAGAGGCTACTGTATGCACCCACATTAATTGAGGGGTGATTTCAGTATCCTATACTTGGAATACTATGTTGTTGTTACATATCAACAAGTCAGAACCAACTCTTAGTGTATCCTCCAGAGAGTTTCCAAAGGCAGTGATGGTAGGAAATTTCCATTTTTCTTCACCATAGTAGATGGTGAGTTTGAACCAGGTGTTTTTTACTTACCAGGGCAACTTACATTAGACTACCCACCAAAGCCCCTATATTGTTGTTGTTGTTATGTGTTGAGTCAACTATAATTTATAGCAACCTTATGAGCAATATCTCTGAACCCTGCCCTATTCTGTGAAAATCTCACTAGCTCCAACACACTTACCTTCATTACTCCATATAATGGGTCAATCCACCTCACCTTGGGTCTTCCTGCCCTGTGATGACCTCTTCCAAGCATGATGTCTTTCTCCAAGGACTGATCCCTTCTAGCAACAGGCTCAAAGTAGTGAGCTTCTTGTATAATCTGTTTTGCATGTATATCAGAAAGGTATGGAGAAAGAATACATCATTGATACACTCTTTTCTTTATTTTTGAACCAGACTGTGTTCTTTCAGCATGCAGAAGCATACAGAAAGATGGGCTGAGAGGCCATAATGTTGGCACCCAAACTCAACATGCCATGAAACCATCATTGCTGGGGAGCAGAGAGGTAACAAGCAGATAGGCGAGCGCCTCTACAGTGAGAGAGTTCAGGTAAGGAGGTAGAAATGGTGTATAATTGGAGCTTTCGGAAGAGTTCTGGCTTTCTAGAAAGAAAAAGGCTCATTTTTCACCTCCTTTGTTCTTTGTGGTGAAAATTATTTTTAAATAAGAATTTAAATATCTGATAGTATAAATTCTGTTAATGGCAAGATAATAGGAGCAATAACTAGCCTTGTTATAGCTAGCCTCATATAGCTAGCTATACAGAGTAAATCCAAAATGAATTGATATTCTAATTTAGAGAGAAGATGTTTTTCATTGAGTACTGAGCCAGTTTATGAAAATGGATTGCTAAATAATTATTGGATTGCTAAATAATTATTGGGCATTTTAGAGGTGAGAGTAAATATCAGTCATTGAAAATTAACTTTTATTAATTATTTTTGTTCTTGTTGTGTGCTGTTGAGTCTCCTATGACTAATAGTGACCCTATGTACAATGGCCCTAAACCCTGCTCTATCATGTGCCAGTCTCACTGTCTCCAACACACCTACCTCAATTACCCCAGTCACTGAATCAAACAACCTCATAGAGGGTCTTCCTCTCCTGCACTGTTCCTCTACCCTCGCAAGCATGAGGTCCTTCTCCAAGGACTGGTCCCTCCTTGTAGAAAACCCAAAGTATGTCAGACGAAGCTTCAGAATCCTTGCCTCCAAGACACAGCCTGGTTTAACCCTCTCTAGAATGAGCCTATTCATTTTCCTAGCAGTCCATACTCTTCTCCAACACTAAACTCAAAGGCATCAATTTTCCTTCTCTCCTCCCTAGTAATTGTCCAGCTCACTGACACATAGCAAGTGATTGCAAAGACCATAGCCTGTATCACGTGCACCTTAGTTTCCAGAATAACACCATTGCTCTTCAGTACCTTGAAAAGGTCCCTAGCAGCAGACTTTTCTATTGCAATACGTCTTTTAATTTCCTGGCTGCTGGTGCCAAGAGTGTTGACTGTGGAGCCAAGCAAATTAAGTTGTTAATAATCTTGTCACCATCCATCCTGATGCTGCCAATTGACCAGTGGTGAGAATTTTTGTTTTCTTGATATTGATCCTCAATCCATATTGAAGGCAGCAGTCCTTGACCTTCTGAAGCAAGCACTTCAGGTCCTCCTCAGTTTCAGGAAGCAGGGTTGTATCATCTGCATAATGCAGATTGCTGTTGAATCTTTCTCTAATCCCGATGCCACACTTCCCCTCATACAGTTTAGCTTCCCAGATAATCTGTTCTACATATAGGTTGAAAAGGTATGGAGATAGGACACATCCTTGGTATACACCCTTCACGATTTTGAACCATACAGTGTTTCTTTGCTCTGTTCTGACAACTGCTTCCTAGTCCAATTACAGGTTCCTGTTAGCACGATCAAGTGTTCTGGGATTTCCGTTTTTCTCAGAGTCGGCCACATAAATTATGATTAAATTTCTATTTTAAGTGCTGTTAACAAGTATCCAAAATTAATAATTTACTAATTATTTGGCCACATTTAACTATTTGCTGTTGAGGAATTTAGGCCCATAGCATATTTATGATGGATATCTATTGTGAATTTCTAACTCTTAAGTTAGTTCTATTGCATTAGTAGATTGATTTGCATTGTCACTTTACCCAAGATGTTGTTGTCATGTACCATTGAGTCGGAATCAACCCACAGTTGCCCCTCCAGCAGATTTTCAGAACCAATAAACCACATAGGAGGAGATTGTCTGCTTTTTCCCCATGTAGCTGCTGATGGATTTGAACCATGTGACTATGGGATTGCAGAACAGCTTCTTACCACTGGGCCACTAGAGCTCCCTACCCATGTAAAGGGTACTTACTAAATCAGTAAATGCCACAATTCAAGGCTTGGTTTATTATTTTGCTGATTATCTAGACTTAGGAAAGCTATGCAAAAGATCTTCCTGCTGTAGTTGCTTTTTGTCAAGTTGGAACCTACTTATAGCTGACCTTCCAGCAGGTTTCCAGAGGCAATAAATCACGTGGAAGGATATTACCCATCCTTCTCTCATGAAGTATATGGTAGATTTAACCTGCATAATTTTAGAAGTGTAGTGCAAATTCTTATTACCAGACCTACCTAAAGATCTTAATAATGCAAATTAGATTAAAAATTTAGTTTTTTTCTGGTTTTATTTCATTGCAAATATAAAAAACATTTGAGAATAAATGCTTCTAACATTTAGAAATTATTATCCAATTCAAGAAAGAATCTCTCATTTATTAACAAATGAACCCATGCAATGGGCTGATGACTAAAGTTTAACAAGTGCCTTACTTGGTTCATTTTTATTTTCTTGTGAAATAGAAGCATCAACTATCTTTCATGTCCAACAGCTAGTTTTTATTTACTCATCACCACGTTAGATTCCACAGATAAAGCTTAAAGACTGAATTTAATAAGGATTAGAATCCGTATAAATTATTCAATTTCCTTTTTTTCTGACACTTTTTATGTTCCTGAGAATAAAAGAGCTTTAGAATATTTCTCATTTACAGGCAATAAAATGGCTTTTATTTTATTAATATTGAATGGGAAAACTCCAATAACATATCTTTTTTAAAAAACAATGTAGAAAATCCTGTTTCTCAAGCACATTCTATTTCTAGGTGTTGTTAGGCTTTAGGAAATTTAAAGCTATTATAAATTATTAAGGCATATACCTTCAAATCAATAATTTAACCCATTTTGTTTGCTATATACCAGTATTAGCTTTATACCTATGGAACATGTCTCCAGATAGTACCCTATCTATTCTCCTGTACCATGTTTATAGTTTAAAGTATTAATATTATATCCTCATCTGCTGTAATACATGAGGTTCTGAAAGAGGTCACTGATCCTTTTTTGTTAAATCCTGAAAGTAATAATACTTTAAGAACAAAGGCAGTACAAGAAAACTGAATAAATTTATTTCTTAAAGAGATAACTTCTCAAATTACTGTATAAATATGTTATTGTTGCTGTTATTAGGTGCCATTGAGTTGACAGTAACTCATAGCAACACTACGAACAGCACATCTGAAAATTTCCCTTTTCTGCTCCATCCTCACAATCTATTTTTTTGTGCTTAGGCCAACTGGATTGAGTCACTATGCCAATCTATTGTGTTGAGGATCCTTTTTCTCTTTCTCTAACCCTCTACCTTTTCCAACATGATGCCTTTTACAAGGAATGAACCCTCTAGAAAACATGCCCAAAGTATGACATAAATATACAATACAGTATCCTTTGTTTGCTAATTGAATTATGTTGATATGCTTTCTTCAGTAAAATAGCTTTTCTTTTAAAAGCTTGAGACATACTGGGTTATGTCTTTGCCTCTTAATAGAAAGGTTGACAATTCAGTTTCACAAGCCAGTCCCTATGATAAAGATAAGCCCAACTGCTTCTTTCTTTAAGATTCACAACCTCTGAAATCCAAGGGAGAGTTACAATGAGTGGGAATCAATTCAACAGTAGTATTTTTATAAGGTATTATTTGTAGTATATAAGTAAACTTCCATTGCTAGTATTACATTTATAATTTCACATCTATAATTAAGCCTTAAATTAGCCTTGGCTTGAGAAATGTGTTAAATGTTTCTGTACTTTTGCCTGAATAAGAATGTAATTTAAAATTTTACTGACAATTGCACAATATCTATTGGTACACCTTTCCTGAAATGAGGATATCATCTTTACTTCCCCTCCAAATTCCCCAAAATGATGGAATAGACAGGAATATCTTGAAAATAAAAAGAATATTGTAAGAAATAATGATACTCTAAAGCTGGATAGCGAAGAGTGGGGTGGAGCTCCCCGATTAAAACAAGCGTGGAAGGAGGAGTGGCATCCACTTCCAATAGCTTGCCTCTAGAAAAACTTAGAACCTGGAGAGAGGATGAAAGGCACCCAAGCATCAGGGACTCTCCTTCATAGGGTTGCTATGAGTTGCCTGCCACTCGATGGCACTTAACAACAATAACATCAACAGAGAGGGAAAGAGGGAAAGAGAGAGAGAGAGATCGATCAGCTGGCCCAGTGATGAGAAAACGATGTGACCAAGACCAAGATGGGTGACTTTTAATCTGCGGCCCTCAGGCCAGTCTTTCATTGTTTTTGTTCAGACATTCCTCTAGGTCGTATAGCCCTGGTGTACAAGTTGCCATACAGCAGTCACTTGTGGTTGCTGTGAGGCTGAACACTGTGACACTGATGTGTCAAATGCGTTAATGATTGGTTACCCAATGCGGACTGAGAGTGGGGTGGAGCTCCCCAATTAAACAAGCTTGGAAGGAGGAGTGGAATCCACTTCCATAATAGCTTGCCTCAGGAAACCCTATGAACCTGGAGAGAGGATGAAAGGCACCCAAGTGTCGAGGACTCTCCTTCATAGGGTCACTATGAGTCGAC
>NW_006399859.1:103052-103673 GCF_000299155.1 Elephantulus edwardii
AGGTCCCTAACAGCAGACTTTCCCATGGCAACGTGCCTTTTAATTTCCTGGCTGCTGGTGCCAAGACTGTTGACTGTGGAGCCAAGCAAACTAAAACTGTGTACAATCTCAATCCACCAGATGCTGTGCTGGAGAAGGAGGGGCAATCTCCTGTACCAGTCAGATCTAATTTGATGGTACACATAAAAAAAATAATAAAGTAAAATAAAAATTAAAAAATGAAACAAAACAAAACAAAAAACAAAACAAAAAACCCTGGTCTTTTAGTGGCCGAGGTTTTTTAATTTCCTTTTGTTCTTAAACTGACAATTTAAACCATTCCTTCAACTCTGTTGTTTACTATGGAGTTGAAACTGACCTAGAGTGTGTTTTCAGAAGCAGTAAACTCTCCCATGAAGCAGCTGATGGATTTGAACCACATATCTTTGCATTCACTGTACAATTTCTTACCACTAAGCTTTTCTCCAACCTTTGATAAAGCCCAGAAATTGATGGAATACCAGTTGACATATTTGAACAAACATGTGGCCCTGCATGTGCTCACCAGGTTGTGCCCTAAATCTGGAAGATAACTACCTAGCCAACAGACTGGAAGAGATCCATATTTATTCTTTTTTAAAA
>NW_006399859.1:105451-111455 GCF_000299155.1 Elephantulus edwardii
TCAAATATTGTTTTTTTTATGTGAGTCCATAGAGAATTCAGATGGTTAAAAAGTTATACTGCCAACCCAAAGGCTTGTCGTTCAAATCTAATAGTTGTTTGTGAGATAAGGATAGACATTCTCCTCCATGTGATTTACCATTTCTGACAACCTGCTGGAAGGTCAATAAAAAGTTGAATCTGACTTGAAGGCACATATCAACAACATACAAGTCCTTGAGTATGCTCAGGTAGTATTTTGAGAGTTTTTATCTCTTATTATTTTTGTTTTTCACTCAAAAAACACCTCATTTACTGGTTTCATTGTTTTTGTTATTAGGTGCCATCAAGTCAAATATGACCCATAGTGACCTGTGAACAACATATGAATGCTGTCCTACCTTGTGCCATCTTCACATTTCCTGACACTAGTACTAAAGTTCATCGCAGCACTCACTGTTATCAATCTACCTGGTTGAGAGTCTTCTCTTTCACCAACTCTGCCTTTCCAAGTTTGATGCCCCCCACTTTAGTATTTTTTAAACTTCATCCTAAGAGGAAACAGAAAAGTGTGTACTCTAATAAATTTCCTTAACTTCAGTCTCTGCAAAGCAGTTCCCTGGAGCTTTTGAAAAGTGAAAGTGAGGTGAATGAGAAATAAGCATGTTTAAAATCAGAAAAAAAATGAAGATATGTATGTCTCCTTAAATTCTCCACTATTTACCTTTAAATAGAAATGTGTTTATGTGGTTTGGAAATCAATAGCAGAATTGGATATCGGGTTTTGAGTAAGATATTAGACAATCTAAACAAAGTTAGTCATCATACCCTTGAAATTTCACTGATTTAAAAGCAAAATATCCACTTTATATTTCTCACATATATTCCAATAGACACGTAATTGAACTAGTTATATTAAATGACTTTTTGGTAACTTTTCTATATTTCTGGGCAACTAAAGTCTTTCTATTCATAGAAACTATTACTTTCCTAATCAATATCTCTTTTATTCATTATTTGAGTTGATAGCAAAAGAATCAAATTTAAGCTTTTAGTATTTGAAACTTTATTTCAAGCTTGTTACTTATCAAGCAGCTTGAAAATGGTTTATTTTGTTTCATGAATTCCTTCTTTCAAAAAAAGTACAATGATAAAGTCATTACTTTTGCATATTTTTCCTAAAATTTTTTCAAGCACATTTTAGATACCGAGCTGCATTACTCATAATTCACTGTAGTGCTTATCAAACTTCGCTGTCCACCACTGCTTTGTTAGAACTTTGCAAAATGGCTTTTCCATTGATTGCTTTAGCCACTGCCCCTCACTCCCACCATGGTATCCTGCTCACCCACACCATGGTCTCCAGCTGCCTCAACCGAGGATATGTGGTTCTTAATTGATAGCATCATCAACATCAACAGCTACAAGGTCAATATGAGATTCTAATTCTTTGCCATTAAGTTGAATCTAATTCAGAACAATCCTCTATAATTTTCCAGAACTATAAATCTCTGTGAAAGGAGATTGCTCATCTTTCTTTTGTGGTTGAATCATGGATCTGAACCTCTAACTTTTCTGTTTGCAGCATTACGTGACACACACTATAAATGTGAATTTTCATTTTGGTTGAATATACACACAAGAAAAATATGCATAAATAATTACAAACAGTTTTATATTTTTCTTAAGAATAATAAAGGATGAGAAAGCTATGTAGGTAGGACATAAATGGTATTGATAGGGTTCTTAAATCAGATTAGGTATTCCAAAAATATGTTAAGTAATTTAAAATATTAAAGATATGAAGAAAAAAAAATACATTCCAGTTGTATTCATGTGAGTTGAAAAGAAGAGAAAAGGAAATTAAATAAAAGAAATAAGAGATTTCTAAACCTCTTAGTTCTAAGAAAAGTTCTGAAGTTCATATGGAATGAACAATTTTTTCCCTATTTTTACAAAACTATTAGTCTGAGTGTTAATAATTGCAATTATTTGTAGCCCAATAAAATATTAACTTGTAAGCTATTTTTGAACTTGAAAAATTTGACTAAATCTCCAAGGAAATAATGAAAACACTGAGGAAGAATATCATACTTGCATACTTACCTGACTGAAAAATTTCTCTAGAAATAGAAACATAAACAAAATATAAAGAAAGTCTAAACTTTGCTTTCAGTGTTACTTAAATTGCTATGTTTAAAAATCAACCTTCTACATGAAATTATACATATTAAGATTAAGCTTCAAAAGAAATACATTTGAATATTTGAATTTGAATCTACCATTTATCACTTCCAGAAGCAATATATTCAAATCTGATTTTGATAGACATCTAGTCAAATAAATAATTATTAAGACTCCCCGTGAGACAGAGAGGGAATAAAAATCTATACAGTTTTTGTTGTCATTTTCCGTCAAGTTGGAACTGACTCATAGCTGACCTCCAGTGGGTTTTCAGAGGCAGTAACTCCACAGGAAGAGATTGCCCATTCTTCTCCTGCAAAGCAGCTGATGGATTTAAACTGCATACCTTTGGGATTGAAGCATAAATTATGCTAATTATTAATAGTATCATTTGTAGAGTTATCTTTTACTTAAAGATAAAAAAAACAAAAAGTGTGGTTTGGAAAAAGAAATATCTAAGAGCTGGGCAATGAATAAGGATGACAGAGGCAGAATTGATACCTTTGAGTTGTGGTTTTACAAAAAGAGTACGTAATTTCTTATGGACTGCCAATGGAACAAACATATTTTGAAGAGTAATCATGGCTCTGTCTTCAAGAAAGTGCCACAAGAGTATTCCTTAAGGACAAGAAGGTGAAGCTTCATCTCACATACATTGAGCAAGTTAAGAGGGTTTAGTCCTTGGAAAGAACATCCTGCTTAGAATGGTGGAGAGTCAACGAAAGAGAGGACGACCCTCAATGAGATGGTTTGACACAGTGACTGCAGCAATGGACTTCTGTATAACAGAAATCATGAGGATTTCAGAGTACAACAAGATTCAGATCTTTTGTCCATAGAGTCACTATGAATCATACATAATTCAGCAGCACCTAATAACAACATTTTAACTTAAGTGTGGGTTTATGTCAATTGAGAGGGGCACTAGAAGCAAGGGGAAAGGGAAATTAAATAGTAGAGTAGACATAGAAAACCTGTTGTGGTTCAGTTAATTCTTATTCATGGCAACCCATGTGCTTCACAGTGAAACTACATTATCGAATTTTTAATGGCTTTGATCTTTGGGAAGTAGATCACTAGACCTTTCTTCTGATACAAATCTGGGTAGATTGGAACTGTTAACCTTTTAACACTTAGCTTGTAATGCTACTGGGAGTCTCTGGAAAAGAAATTAATACTTTGTGAGACTGTTCTAGAGAGGGTGAAACCAAGCTGCTCCTTAGAGGCAAGGATTGTGAAGCTCCATATTACGTAGTATGGGTGTATTGTCAGGAGGGACCAGTCCTTGAAGAAGGACCTCATGCTTGGAAGGGTGGACGGACCGAGTCCTCGAAGAGGGTTAGGTATGTTGGAGACAGAGACACTGACTCAAGGTAGGGTAGGGTTCGGAGCTGTTTTACATAGGGTCAGTATGAATCACAAGTGACTCAATAGCACTTAACAAAAACAACAACTGACTACATTTATATGTGAATTATCATAGCAATCACTGCTCTAAGAGTAATAGAGATATTGCCCATATGCTTATTGATATTCTAAATAGTGATTATGTGTTAACACAGTAGTATGCTCAAGAAATCCTCCTGCCTCATCTTTGTCTTGTGGTAAAATAAATTCACTAAAACTCATTTTAGGAAATAAAAATGAAGTACTTCCTGTGCATAAATTAATTTACAATCAGGTAATACTCAGAATGGCAAAACTGAATGAGTTTGCTTTTGAGAAGATACCCAAATAAAGTCCATAGTGTTAAATCATTTATAGTTTTTTCTATTTTCTTTTCTCACTAAGTTATGCAAAACTTTCCAAACTATCTAGCTAAAGTATCTGGAGGACCAAAAAAGCACAGAATGTTGACTAAAAAGAGGAGTATCTCTGCTAATGAAGAATAATCTGTCTTGAAATATCACACTCAATAAATCTACAATCAACAAGCGGATCAAGAATGGAGCCAAGTGTGAATGTCTCTTGTAGCTACAGACATCACTCAGAGGATAAAATTGCCTCTGTAAACTCTGTGAACTTTGATAAATGTTGATGGTTATAGAAAGGCTTCAGGCCTTTTCTTCATAGGGTCACTATGAGTCATGCTTGACATGAAGGCAATCAACAACAGTATCCCCCTGCGATTAATTAGTGTTTAGTGTTTAAAAAATAATGATTTGCCAAGTTAGGGTAGTAGGATATTGGAAACTATTTCACACTGATTTAAAATCACTATAAGGGATTTTATAAGATATACAGTCTTGTCAATACTCTATGAGAAGTGTTTTACCCAAAAGATTTTTATAATCCCTTAAATATTTCTATTTCCTTCAATTTAAGAATAAAAAAAATGAAAACTACCATTATAATAAATAAGGTCATGACATATTTTTTTCCTCAACACTCTAGTGCAATTTTCCAAGTTTCTTCTGACATTGATTTTGGTCTTTTCTTTCTATTCTTTCTTAGCAGTGAATGACCTTTTGCTCTCTTCATGAATGACATCCTTGGTGTCATCTAACAACTTATATGGTATTTTTGATCATTAGTGTCTAATATTTCAAACCTATTCTTGAGATGATTTTTCTTTTTAAACTCAGGTAAGACAAACTCAAAGTCATATTCTGGTTCTTGTGGACTTGTTTTTATTTTCTTCAGTTTTGATTTGAACTTGCACATAAGTAATTGATCGTTTGTTCAACAGTCAGTACCTGGTCTCGTTTTGATCGATGATATTGAGCTTCCTCAATTATTGTTTTCACAGATAAGATATAATAAATTTCATTTTTGTGCGGTCCTTCAGGTAATGTCTATGTGTATAGTCACCATTGGTGGCTTTTTTAAAAGAAGGTATTTGCAATGAATTGCATTGGACATACAAAATTTAATCACTCAATCTCCATTCTTATTTATGTCACCAACTGTTTACTTTCTGACTACAGTTCTTTCTTCATTGTTTCCAACTTCAGCATTCCAGTCACTAGTTATAATTAATGCATCATGATTGCATATTTCATCAGTTTTGAACCTCAAAAGTAGGTAGAATTTCTCAATTTCCTCATCCTTGGTTTTAGCTGTTGGTGCTTATATTTAAATTATAGTTATATTAACAGGTCTTCCTTATATGCACATGGATAGTATCCTATCATCACAGCATTGGGCCTCAGGATAGGTAATGAAATGGTCTTTACAACTATGAAAGCAACACAGTTCTTCCTCAGTTTTTGCATTCCAGGTGCAGTAGATCATTTGATTGTCTGATTCAAAATTGCTAATGTCAATTGCTTACAGAAAGTGAGGAGTACTAGAAACACTTGTTACAGAAGATCAAATACAATGGTCTTCAATATGGATTAAATCTCCACCTCGAGACAAATATTTTCACCAGTGGACCAAAAGGCAACATCAAAGTACATGGAGAAAAGTTATCAATAATTTCTTCTTAATTGGATGTACCTCCAGTGCTCTTGGTACCAAGAAATGAAAGTATGTGTTGCATCAGGGAAATCTGTTTTCAAGAACCTCTCCAAAGTACTGAAGAGCAATGATGTCAATTTAAAGACTAAGATGTGTCTAATTCAGGCCATGATCTTTCCAGGCACTTGCTAGGCATCTGAGAGCTGAACAATGAATAAGGATGAAAGAAGAAGAATTGATAACTTCGAGTTGTGATATTTATAGCTACTGAATATCTAATAGACTATCAAAAGAACAAACAGATATGTCTTGGAGAACATGCAGCCACAGTACTCCTAAGAGGCAAGGATGGTGAAGCTTTGTATCACATACTTTGCATAGGTTGTTAGGAGAAACTGTTCCTTGGAAAGGAACACCATGCTTGAGAAGATGAAAGGTCT
>NW_006399859.1:112616-114425 GCF_000299155.1 Elephantulus edwardii
AGGCTGCAGTCCTTGACCCTCTGTAGCAGGTGCTTCAGGTCCTCTTCAGTTTCAGCAAGCAGGGTTGTGTCATCTGCGTAACACAGATTGTTGATAAATCATCCCCCAATCATGACCCCACATTTCTCCTCATGGAGCCCAGCCTCCTGGATAATCTGTTCTGCATAATAAAAAAAACAATATGAGAAATGATGAGGCAAAACTTCCATAAGGTTTTTATTCTTTTTTGATGTAATGTATATATGTATTTAATTTTATTCACTAAAACATTGATTTTCTTACATTAGTGATAAATTAGATAAAGCATGGCATTTGCCATTTAGCTAATTTTAAGTATTCAGTTCAGTGATATTATCTAGACATACAATAGTTTGTTGTAAGTGGGATTGCTGTGAGGTATAACCTAGTAACATTAACAATATGTTTACTACAATCTAAAATACATTGGCAATTGTTCTAGATGGGTAACTGAATTAACAGATAAAGGAGTAAATGAGAAATCAAAATTCTGTGCTAAGACATGGACAAATGTCATTTTAAATCTTTGATTTGTCTAGTAGGAACTAAGCCACCTGGGATGATTAAATTGTCAGCTTTCTTGCTTATGAGATGGAAATATATTCCATTCTGAGCTTTTAAAACTATAAAAGCTCTTAAAAAGATAAAAGGTACAAGTGAAATATTTAGGAAAGTTTCTGGCATGTAGTATGGGTTCAATAAATTTTTCTTTCATTATTAATAAATGTTTCATTTTGAGAAATGTCTGTGTGCCAGTAAAGACATAACATGTTATAAAAAGTTAACTAGTAAAATATGCCTTAATATCCTTTGAATGCTAAATTGTCAGGTCCTTACTACAATGTTAATTTAATTTTAGCAATTCTAAAGGCTATTATTAAAGCTATTTTACAGATGAACAGATTATATTTCAGAGAAAACTCTTCAGAACACATTATTACATATTGGGAGCATAATGTGAAGCTAGATTAAATTTTAAATTAAAGCTCTATCTTACCTCTCTACCTTCTGTTTCCCATAAACAAGGCAAATGATTAGACGACATACAGCAAGAACTCATGACACTTTGATCTTGTTACAGCTAATAGACGGTATACTTACGTTCACAATGTGATCTGTTTTGTTTTGTTGTGTGTAGAACCGCTAATTCTGCCTCCATGCTAATTCTACTCTCCATGACCACAGCTCCAGGAAACTTTTGTGCCATAGTCTGGTCAAGGTTCATCTGTTCCTGTCTGGTGGTTCAAATCCATCAGTGGGTCCCTAGCAGAAAGATGAACAGTTTCTGCCTGTGTTGTTTACAGCCTCTGAAAACCATTAGACAGTCAGCTATTAGTTGGTTCTGACTTCACGGAAAAAAGCTTAGGCATTTTTTTTTTCTTCTTTCTGAGGACCACTGAGTGCATTCAAACTGTCAACGTGATCACGAGCAGCTGAAAACATAACCATTGTGTAAACAGAGCGTTTATAAAATATGTAAAAGAAAGACATAAGGAACCACTGGAAACAGACATTACGTCTTATAGGGTAGAATCATTCTTTCAAAAGTTTTATTTTGCATTTTTTTCTTCCTAGTTCTTCTTTTAACTAGGACACAACCTAGGTTTTTAGAAACACAGCAATAAACCAAAACACTAAATTCTTCTAGTGAAGGAGAGGGGAGTAAACACTGCATTGATCTATTTAAATTAATTTAACCTACAGTTAAGTAGGTTAAAGGAAGATATGACATGAGGCAATTTGACAGAAGATGAATATAGAAGGGAGAAGTGAACAGTTTACTTTAAAAAA
>NW_006399859.1:115194-167826 GCF_000299155.1 Elephantulus edwardii
CTCTGTAAATATCTATTAAAATTAATTAAAAAAGAAAATAAAAGAAAAAAAATTACTCATCCTTCTCCCAAAGAGCAGCCCATGGCCTTGAACTTGTGTCTTCAGGATTGCTGCACATCTTTTTGCCACTAGGCTACCAGAACTTTCTCGATCTATAGTTGCTGATCCTTTTTATATCACGTTGTAGTTGTTACGTGCCATCAAGTCTCCTGCGATTCATAGCCTTTCTAAACACAATAATAGCTCTGAATCCTGCCCTATCTTGAGCCAGTTTTACTGTATCCAACACACCAAACCCAATGACCCCAGTTACTGTGCCAGTGTAACTCATATGGGGTCTTCTCTTACACTGTCCCTCTACCCTTCCAAAGGCGATCCCTCCTGACAACATGTTCAAAGTTTATGAGACCAAGTTTCAAATCTTTGCCTCTATAGCAACTTTGGTTTTACCCTCTGTAGGACTTATCTGCTCTCTCAGCAGTCCATGGAACATCCAACACAATTCTATGATTTCAAATATCATATTAAGCACATTATAAAAGTAAGAAAACAAGCTTGGAGATAAAATGAACCAAGGCACACCGTACTACTGATTTTCTGATGTCTAAAATCAACTTTATCGTTACCATATTCAGAACAAAATATGTGCTAGTTAGGAAAAAAAATTGATAACTGGAAAAGAATATCAAAAAACTCTGGTGAAGAGGCTGGTAATGAAGATAATATCTCAGAATCTACATGCATGTCCAGGGGAAAAAATTAAAAGATTAATATACTAAAGGAAACAGGATATTAAAAACAAATATAGGCCTTGGACTATGCTAACTCTTTTGCACCAGCATAATTTGAGATTATACAGTGATTAACATCACATAATAAACTCATGACCTGAAACAAAATTTATTTAACCTTCTATATCCTGCAACCCTCTACTTAGAAGATAATATTTAATTTCCCAACTAAATTTAGTATTTCTAGTCAATGTTCCATTCTAACCTTCATTGAAGGCTGAGAATTCCCCTGAATATATGCTCTCTCCTCCATATAGCAGTACAAATGAGAGGAAACTTCTCTGCTAACTATGAAAAATAAATACAATACCAAAGAGTCTTTTCAGATTCATGTTGAGCACTTCTCCAATGAGCTGAAGCCCAAGGGTTGCAGTGGAGTACTGCAAGCTTTTCACATTCTGAGCAATCACAGGAAAATACTGAAAATCAGCTGTTTTTCTACATTGCAAACCTTTCTCTCCACACAAACACTTCACACAACTCTTGTGTATTGCAAAGTGAACAGGCAGGAAGGGCAGAAAATGTGCAATGATGACTAAATTTTTTTAAAAAGAAGAAAATACTTAGTGTGAGAAACTAGTATTTAAGGTCACAAATCTACTCTTCAGATGGTCTCATCAGCAACCTGCATTATGAAAATGACACCTTGCTTCCCCAAACTGAGGACTGAAGGATTTACTGCAAAAGGTTGAGGATTACAGCCTTCCGTAAGTACTGTATTTCAACATAAACACAAATCCTTACTACTTTGCCTATAGGCAGTATCATGATAGATGGTGAAAAGATTGAGGTTGTTAACTATTTCATCTTGCTAGGATCCACAATCAACATTCTTGGAACTGGCAATCAGGAAATCAAAAGATGAGTTCCATTTGGAAACTCTGCTGTTAAGAACCTCTCCAGAGTGCCAAAGAGCAACAAAAAATTTCTGTCTAAAGCCTGAGAAGCACCTGATTCATGACATCATGGTCTTCTCAATTGCTTACTATGCATCTAAGAGTTGACATTTAATAAGGATGACAAAAGAACAATCATGCCTTTGAGCTGTAGTGCTGAAAAAGAGTACTGAACATGGACAGACAAGAGAAAAAACAAGCCTGTCCTGGAGATGGCGAAACCAGATTGGTCCTTGGAGGCAAGGAAGATCCATCTCACATACTTACAGCCTGTTGCCATGATGGACAACTCCTTGAAGTAAAACATCATGTTTGGTAGGATAGAGGGTCAGCACAGGAGAAGACAATGCTGGATGAGACAGATAGATACAGTGACATTGGCAATGGAGTCAGAAATGTCAGAGACGGGGAGGTTGGCTCAGGATAGGTCAATGTTCAGAGCCATTGTTCACAGGGTTACTATGAGTCATAGTTGGCTCCACATCTCCTAACAACAGCACACTATAAGTTTTACTTTGGCCTTGCAAACTTTTAAAAAAATTTTTTTAACTTAAACTTGCCTGATAGCATTTAGTGGTTTACTCGGCAGTCAGTTCCTAGCCTTGTTCAAAGTGATAATATTGAGCTTCTTTATCATGTCTTTATCCATTGACAGTTGATTTGCTTCCTGATGTTACCGTCTTGTGAGGTCCATTGCATATGTGCTATTAATATTGTTTAAAAGAATTATTTGTTATGCATAATTCATTGATTAAATAAGTCATTTCATATGTTCTCTCTTTTTGTCATTTCTATCATCACCATCACATTTTTCACATTCTTATCTATCTTATTTTTATAGACTAATGGGAGTTTGTGAATGTACACAAAGTTGTACAAAGAAGTCCAAAATATACAATAGGTGACTGTAAGAAATCCATTTACCCTACTGCTCCAAACTTTAGGTTGGTTTTTTAAAAAAAAAATTTATACTGATTGTTAAAAACTCTTAATCTTAAATATTGTTTTTCTATTTACAACTTTCAAATTCCATTCTATATATGAACACAATCAATTGTTTATTCAGTTTTTTGTCATGTTTCATCCACAGTGTTTTTCATTTCCCTCCTATGAATGGGTTCCAAGTTCACTATTTTCTTCTTGAACAGTATTGGTATCTTTTCCATGCCTTTCAATTATTTTGAGTCACATGTCATCTCTTATTTTGTGTTTAGCCTTTAATTTCAATGGTAGGAGCCTTTGCCATCTTATAGATCAGATTTTAAATAAAACGGCATTGAGGGACAATACCCATTTCACTCAGAGTCACTAGAGAAGTTTACTGCTTTGTGACATCTTTATGATATGAAGTATCTGTCACTAGTTACGGCATCACCCCCAAGCACAAAATCAGACCCAGGAGCCTTGTGGTCCCCAGAATTAATTCTGCTTTGCCCAGTTGGTTTCTGAGTTAATCTGTCCATGATGAAGCTACCTTGCTTAAGGCAATACTATCATTACAGCTTGCCAACTGACTGAAAGCACAGCAGACTTTACTGACAGAGTTCTCAAAGCAGGTAATTTTGCACATAGTTTGAGAATCAACTATATCCCTTGTCCTTCATTTTTCCCATTTTCATGAGAAAGGCTGGAACCATTAATTAAATTTCTGATTCCTAACTAAAATATATTAGGGACCTAATTATGTCACTGTATAGTGATTTTGTAAAATTATATTAGAAAATTTGAGAATTCTAATTTCTGTTAGAGCATAAGAATTAAAAATTAGGATAATTTCACTTACCTGTGCATTGACTCTCAGGAATAATTAAGTAGATGTTTAATTCTTTAGAGTATGTGAGATGATGATAATGACTGTAGGCTCTTGGTTCTTGGTAGAGATGTAAGAGGCCAACTGAGAATTTACTAAGTATTTTTAACACTGAGTTAAAGATCTCTTAAAGCATCATCAGAGAATGTACCCATTATACAGTGCATATAAATTTCCATTACTTTACTCTTTTTATTTTTGCTGTTAGTCATAACTTTAGAAAACACTTTATGGCCTTTGAATCATTTATATGGTTAAGATCAATTCTTTCATCCTTTCACTATATCCACAATAAAATTATATTTCTCAATTAGATATAGTTATATTATTCACTTCTAACTTATGGAACCTGACTAGAAGTAGCAAAACCATGAGGTTTGATGGAACCATAATTCTTTGAATCATGTAGCATGAACAAGAATGGCACGGGAAATTTGAATTTTGTCTGCCTCAAACTAAGTTTCTAAGGGGTAGATTAAAAAAAAAAAACAAATGGGAAGATGTATGCGATTTGGGGCTTCTACAAATTATTAAAGTGTTGTACCAGTCCTCTCAGAGGCATGTTGGGCAAAATCTGGTTTCATCTACAAAGGGAAAAAAAAAATCAGTCACTGAAAGCTTTGGAGTACACACATGGTGTCTAAGTCAGAGTGGATTACACAATGATGAGCTTTAAAATTTTTAATGAGCAATTCTTGTTAATAATGATAGAGTCTGAGGGTAAATGCAAAGAGGAAGAAAATACAGAACAGAGTTCTTATGTTACATTGCTAAAGAAAAGGCCACCTATCTCCAGTGGCTCAAATCTACCAAAAACTAGGGAGAGATAGGATTCTTTCCATTAAGATTTGTAGCTTTGGAAGTCTATATGAAGATCACTATGTTTTGGAATTGACTTGATGGCAGTGGGTTGATTTGTTTCAATTAAAATAATTCAGACGTTCCAGATATATGAGCTGGAATGTACTCTAGAAAATATTGCCCTGGAAAAATGTTAAAAAAAACAAAATTATGTTAATGAGTTCCTTGTGTAGTTCCTTTATTATGATTTGAGTGAAAGTTTACAAAGTTGGGGGTTTTTTTCCAGTCATTTATGGCTATTTTATTCCATAACATGAATTACGTCCTTCATTCCACATTTTCCTTCTCTTTCCCCATCCTAGTAGATGTTCATTGTCTCTCAATTTTCTACTCTCCTTCCTTAAATGACTGATCTTCAACCAATTTTTTTTGTAAAGTCACTGTGTATTCCTTCCATCTTCTTGTAAGACTTCCAGAATCATTTGTTTTGTCTATGCGATGTTCTAATATTTTAACTCAAGGCTTGAATTTGTCCTTAAAATATTGAGATGCTAGATTGATAAAGACTGAGTGCATGTTTTTGTTTTTAAATCCAGGCCTTTGAATATTTTATTGTAAATTTTTGTCATTTTGAGCTGTCCTCTAAAATCTTCTATTCAGCTCTATTATGTCATCATTTTGCCTTTTGCTTTAATGTCACTATTTTTTAGAACCAGTTTGAGAGTCTCTTCTGACATCTATTCTGGGCTTTTCTTTTTTCCTGACTTTTATTGACATTTTGCTTCCTCCATATGTGGTGCCTTAATGGCATCACAGAACTCTCTGGTCATTTGTTACAGTGGCCTATGTATCAAATCTTTAATTAAGATAATTTCTAAATTACAATAAGATATAATCAAGGTTATATTTTTACTTTCATGTGCTTGTAGTTCAACTTGAACTTTAATATGAGCACTTGATGGTCTGTACCACACTATGACTAATGATATAGAATTCTCCATCTTTTCTTTCCATTCATATAGCATATTGGTCTTTGTATGGGGACATACATAAGTATAGTGCTCTTTTATCTGGTTGACAAATGTATTTAAAATGAATAAGCCCTTGGCTGTACAAAATTCGATCATGCAATCTCTGCCTCTGTTTCCATGACAAAGGTCACATATTCCCACCTGCTTATCTTGCCTCTTGGTTGCTAACGTTCACATTCTAATCATTCATCATTTTTACTGCATCTTGATTGCATGTTTGATCAGTTTCAGACCGTAGAAATTGCTAGAATTAACGTGTGTATAAATTTTAATAAAAGTTTATAGGTCTTCCTTCTATGCATGTCACTTCCTTCTATACTTCCTCATTGACCACATCCACATTTTACTTCACGATACATCTTGCAATGTTCTATTTGATGATTAATATAGCATCATTCTTTACTTTGCTATTCCTAGCATAGAAGATCATATGACAGATTTCAAAATGCAAATAACAGTCTGTTTCAGCTCATTAAAGGCTGTTGTTATTGTTATGAACTGTTGAGATAAAACCAACTCATACATACATGCCCATCCAACAGATGTAGGAAATCTTCCTCGGGAGACTGCCCATTTGTATCTTGTGGAGTTGCTAGTGGATTCAAACCATGGGCTTCCAAAACTCTCTCATTAAGGCTAGGATATTGATTTTTATATAACTTATATTTTACAAGTTCCTGCTTTCCTAGATTCATATACTCTATTTCTGATAGTAATGGTTGTTTACAGCTGTTTCGCCTCATTTGGAATCATGCCATATAAATAAATGAAGTAAAAAAAAAATACTGAAATCTTTACTCCATCCACAACTTTTAAATAAACTCTATTTAAGAAGATAGTTCTTCATCAATAGTCTTTTAGAGTGCATTTCCTCCTCAGGAGAATATTATCCAGCACTTTATTAGGCGTTATTCCATGGCTATTTGGGCCATTTTCACTGGAAACTCAATTCAGAAGTGGATTGCCAATCCTACGTTCTACTCTTTTGTCTGAGATCTCCACTGAAAACTGTCCCCTAGTGGTGATTCTGTCAAAATTTCAAATACCAGTGTCCTAGCTTTCAGCATTGCACCACCACCCAAGCTACAAGTGTATAACATACTAATAGATGAATGGTGATTTAAATGTGTCTTTTAGAAGTCCCTAGTCAAAGTTTCCCTGCATTTTCTGCTGTATTCTACTATATTTTATTACTTTCTTATCTAGTTTCTAATTTGAATAAGAGAGAAAAATTGTTTTGTGCTTATTTCAAGGAGTCCTGATGACAGTGATTAATTAACGTGTTCAACTGTTAACTGAAAAACCTGTGGTTTGCAACACCAGTCCCTCCACAAGAGAAAACGTGTGGCAATTTGCTTCTGTGAACATATACAGCCTTGAAAACTCTGGGTAATTCTATCCTATAACATTGAGTCATCGTCAACTAAAATAAATTCAGTAGCAATGCATTAAAAAAAAATAAGACCTTCTACTTTATAAAATACAGAAAAATTGGTAGTTTCCAGGTCAAGTTTATATTGGAATATGCTTATAAAATCTTTCAAATATGAAATGATCCCTTGCCTTATATGTAGTTTATATGATAATTATTCTACCTGGGAACTGACTGCTGTCAGGAAACAAGGTAATGTTTGTAACTTCTTAAATTGTCAGAGAAAAGAATGTCACCTGACAGATGTTGGGTGGCATATGTGATGCAAATTGAAACTGTCCATGCAATTTTTAGGTAGATGTTTCCTCCCCTGAGCCATCAGTTCTGATTGATCTTAGGGGCCACCATCTGCTCTCCCAGCATTAATACTGAGTTTGAGTGATGGATAACAGTATGTATACAGAGGTATTTGTGCAAGTAAAAAAAAAAGTTTGAGGTTTGCATCTAATTTCTTATTGGAAATTTCCAATTGGATATCTAAAATGTATAATTCGCTGTGCTGAATTTTAGTACAAATAACTCACCTAAAACCAGTTTCACAACAGTATTATCAATTTTACATATTAACAACAACCACAGTCATCGCTTTGAATTGAAAGGAAAATCATGTTACATTTAAATTTTAAAAATGAAATTTTCACTGGATTCACAAAACCACTCACCACTCATAAGCACATTATATGTTATTTTATATCTTATATCTATCTGTTTCTACTTTTCCTCATATGACTCTCCAGTAGATTTCTGAGACTGTCAATATTAAGGAAAGGAGATTGTCTGTCTTTCTCCCAAGACGTTACCTACTGGAAGTGAGGTCTTTTGGCTAGCAATATAGCATGTTATGGACTATCCCACCAAAGGTCTTTCTTCTCCCAAAAGTTCTGAAATTGACTGTAGTGTAAGGCTGTAAGGACAGTGATGAGTGTCTACCTTGCTTCCTAATTTGTAAAGAGTACTGATGAGTACTCTTAGGAACACTTGGTAAGCAATAGCTATTTGATAGATATTTATTCTGTGTTGAATAACAAACATTATTTGAAAAATTAAGAAATTAATAATGAGTCCCTCTACAATTTTTCTTTGGTCTTTGATGTGGCTTAAACAAGATTAAAACTAATTTAATGATTTATGGAGTTGAAAAATGCAATATAGCTTTGAGCGTATTTTAATTGCTTTAGCCTTCTAAAAAATTTCAGAGGCTTTTGGAGGTTCACTCAAAAAGAATATTTAAAGGGGCAGTTAGCTCTTAAAGACTCTCTCATAAAGATCAAAATAAACTTACCTTAGTAAACTACGTATGTAATGCAAGAGAGCCAATAACTAGAATAGTAACTAACCATTAAAGGGTAAGGTGACAAAATGCAGTGAGTATATGGCATTAAATTGCTTCTTATTTCTTGGCCCTCCTTCTTGATTCATAATATATTTACGTCATTTTGCAAATATTTGTTTCCTATCTTTTTTACTTGGTTAGTAATATTTAGAAATGATCATGACAAACACTTACTGTTCTTTGAGGTTTCCTTTCCACATAAACTCATTCTTCACTTGCCAGTGGGATATGGACTATGTGATATCAAGAATATATTTGCTCAGCCCTCTGCTGAGAATGAGGAGGGGCAATATTGATGGGTAATTTGATGAGTGGAGGGAAGCCGAGGTGAAGCAAATCGGAAAGGTCTGGTGTGAAAAACAATGCATACAATTTTTGTAAATTTTGTAAACCAGTATAAAAATAAATAATAGAAAGATGATAGATAGATAGATAGATAGATAAATAGATAATAGATTAAATATTTGCTACACGTGGTCTAGTGACAAGGTAATAGATAAAATATTTGCTACATGTGGCCTAGTGACAAGAAGCTGCACTGTGATCCTGAAGGCACACAGTTCGAGGCCATCACCTGTTCCACTGAAGAAGGATGAGTAATCTCTTCCCATGCAATTAACTGCCTCTAAAAACCTGCTGGAGGGTCAGCTATCGGTTGGTTCTGACTATGCAGTAAACAACCACAACATAAATATATATAAAATACGACATAAATAATATTCTTTATGGTTATGTATACAGTATGGATGTCTTATTTATCTATTGATGTTCTATCTATTTAAATTCCATAAGTAATTTATATAAAATATAAATAATATCAAAATCTATTATTGAATTATCATAATGAACCAATTCAGTAGGAAGCAAGTTGTTATTAGTCATATTTTAAGACATGGTTATTGAGATTTAAATAATCAGATATCTGATAAAATTAATACCACTGATGCCTTTATTTTTCTTCATTAATACCTTTTAATCAAAGATTAGAATTAAGGTCCTCTGGTGTTACTCTGGAGACTAAGGAGTGTCAAATACAGGCCATGGTCTTTGCAATCACTTGTTATGCATCAGAGGGTTGCACAATGACTAGGGAGGATAGAGGAGAATTGATGCCTTTGAGCTGTGGTGCTGGAGAAGGGTATTGAGTGTACCAAGGACTGCTAAGAAAACAAGCAGGTTCATCCTGGTGAGGGTTAAACAAGGTTGCTCCTTGGAGGCAAGGATTCTGAGGCTTCGTCTGACATACTTTGGACATGTTGTAAGAAGGGACCAGTCCTTAGAGAGGGACATCATGCTTGGGAGGGTGGAGGGACAGCACAGGAGGGGAAGGTCCTCTATGAGGTCGATTGATTCAGTGACTGGGGTAATCGGGGTGGGTGTGTCGGAAACAGGGCTATTGGCACAGGACAGAGCAAAAGTTTAGGGCTGTCGTACATAGGGTCGCTATGAGTCGCAAGCGACTAAATGGTACATAACAACAACAATAAAAATTTAAAATATGAGTAATCACAAACAATTAAAATACATCAGGTTAACTGAAGCCTGTAATAGTATTAGTCCATGGGATTTAAACACACTATTAGTTACATAGGTGATGACCGACCATCAAGAAATTTTACATTTTGCTGCCTTTAACCAGCTCTCTTGAGGCTGCTGTCAATTCCAGGAATCTACGTTTCTTGATACAACATTCACTTATATAAATGAGCCACTTGAAAGGGCACTTCTACCTACTACATTAGTGAGAAATACAGTTTGAATATACTATGAACTGCTAAGAGACAAACAGGTCCATCCTGGGAAGGATGTATGTAACCGGACTGCTCCTTTGAGGCAATGATTTTGAAGCTCAGTCTGACATACTTCGGGTGTATTTTCACGAGGGTCCAGTCCTTGGAGAAGCACATTAAGCTTGGAAGAGTGGACAGTCAGGGCTGGAGAGGAAGACTCAAGAGGAGAAAGGTTGATTCAGTGAGTGGTGTAATGGGTTTAAGTGTGTCAGAGACAATGATATTAGCACAAGACAGCAGGAGTCAGAGCTGTTGTACATAGGGTCGCTATGAGTTGTAGGTAATTCGATAGCACATAAGACAAACAACAAGTCATAAAATGAAATAAAAAAGTGTAAGCTAATAATTTTTCCATCTGTTTGAATTACAAGGAAGTTTTCAATGTTTTAATTTAAATTTTCTTCTTTTTTGTTTGTTTTCCCCTTATTAGTTGTCATCATTACATATATTATAAAAGTTTGAGAATAGTTTAATAAAGCACCTATTCATTCAGATAACAGCATTTTCACAATTGGTTTTCTGGTAGGGTTATTGTTTGTTTTTGGTCTACTGTACAGATCAATATTTGAAAAGGTCAAATAGTTGCTATTTCTGGGTCAATGCAGACAACTGACATAATAATGAAAATTTATCAAATACATCTAATTTTCAATGCATCAGTGATATTTGAATTTCTTTAAAACAATTGATACCAATTATACAAATAAAACACATTAATTTTTGGTCTGAAATTGGCCAACCTGTACAAAACAATGTCACATTTACTATGATTCATTACTTGAAAACAGTTGGGGGAAAAAAGAGCAATTTTTCACTTTGCTTGGGAAATTTAGTCTTTATGGTTCAATGGTTATAAAAATGTAGTTGTCAAGGCAACTCTGCAGAGCATGTGTTAAGTAAATAACACAGTTTTGAATGTGTGAAAGTAAACGAAAAATCCTATTTATTTACATCAGTAATATGTATGAAAATGACTGCTGTCTGCATTGCATTGTTCTCCTTGACATTGTGTAATAACAGTTGTGTCTGTGTAGTCAGACTATGTAAACACTGCATTCTAACTTTTGTTCCTTCATATATGCTATGTGGTCTCCTGGAAATACCTTACTCAAGGACCTCAACCCTTGATAACTGCACCAGTCTCTTTCTGTAGTAAAATCCTAATCTTCACAGAACATCAACTTAAATGTCCTCTTTTCAATGATATGTATGCCTTCTCTCTATTTACATAAAACTTTCTAAATGCATTACATTACATTAAAATTATTCATTCTTTACCATCTCTGGAGGCTAGATATTCTTTGAGATCTTTTAACTTGTATGTACAGCACAAGATCAGCACAGATCAAGTATTTAATAGCAATTGGACACAGAAAGTCAATGTTAGTCTGATTAACTCTTAGGATATTCAAATACAAGTATACTCAAATATAAAGATATTATTTCCAAATGTGAGAAATATTGATGTTGTTGATGATTGCCTTTGAGTCAAGAACGATTCATAGCGACCTTATGAACATAAGGCCCTAAGCCCCTCTACAACTATCAACACTTATCAAAGTTCATGAAAGTTTCTGGAGGCATTTTATTTAGAAAGTGGATGCCACTCCTGCTTCCAAACCTGTCATAGTATGTTATCATTTTTATATGTCATTGATTCGGTTGTGACGCACACCGAAATATCAGTGTAATCATTAATTGTACAACATTTTCCAGTGACTTAAGCTTTGGTTGCTGATTATGTTGTAGGTCAAGTACAAAATTCTGAAAGCAGGCAACACTGAGGGCAAAAAGCACATTTATTGGTTAAATCAGTGAGGAAAGATGGGAGCCCAACAAGCTTAAGAAACAGTGATTTTCCAAAGTGTGCTGAGTTTGTTATATTTTGAAATTATTAAATAGCAATTATGTTATTTAATACTTTTGAAGCTTTTTTTATTTGGTGCCTTTTAAGACTGCATTATAGTGTACTATAAAATAATCAAGCATTTACAAGTTTAAAAAAAAGTGTAATGTTTGGAAAGGATACTTGAAGGACCACAATATCAGGTATGAAACCTAGCACAATAATACCCAAACATTATAAGTAATATCAGATTTGTATTCTTACAATCTTTTAACAAAGAAGGAGGATGAGATGGGTAAAGCGTTATAAGAATATTATTTTCCATTTAGATTTATATATTTTTACTTTACCAGTCAGCACGCGGCCTGATTTTGACTGCTGATATTGAGCTTCTCCAGTGATTCTTTCCACAGACAGAGTCAATCTGATTCCTGTGTGGTGCATGAGGTGAGGTTCATGTGTAAAGATGCTTTTGTGCCTTTTAAAACTGGTATCACGGAGAATATAATATTCAATCATTCTATATCCAGCCTCATTTCTGTCACCACAGTTATAATTTCTGATTATCATTCCTCCTCATTATTTCTAACTTTTGTATTTAAGTCACCAATAATGATTAATGTATATTTATTGCATGTTTGGTCAATTTTAGACTTCAAAGGTTGGTATAAATCCTCAATCTCTTCCTCTTTGATTTTAGTTGTTGGAACATATACTTAAAAAATTGTCATATTAATAAGTCTTCATAGTATGTGCACGGATAATATCCAATCACTCACAACATTGTACTTTAGGATAGATACTGAAATTTTCTTTTCCACTTTGAAGGTAATGCCATTCTTTCTCAGGGTTTCATTTCTCGCATAATAGATCTGTGATAGTTTCAGTGAAAGTGGTCCTTGCCTGTCTATTTCAACTCACTAATGCCTAAAATTTCAGTCTTCAGTTCCTTTTTTTGCAATTTTCAGTTTTCCTATAATCATACTAATACATTCCATGTTCCAATTACTAAAGGGTGCTTGTAGCTGTTTCTCCTCTTTTTTAATTACTTCCAATCTGGTCTCTACATCGAATAATAAATTGAACAGAAGAAACTTAAAACAAGTCCACAAGAACCAAAGTACAATCTTGAGTCTATTCCACCTGAATTTAAAAATCACCTCCAGAATAGATATGAGGCATTGAACACTGATAGAAGAGCAAGTGAGTTTTAACACTCTTGGTACCTGGAGCCAGGAGATGAGTCTGCTGTCAGAGATCACTCCAAATTACTGATGGCAATGTTATCAGTTTTAAGACTAAGGTACACTTGAATCAGGCCAGGATCTTTTTAGTCACTTGTTATACATCTAAAAGCTGGACAATGACTAAGGATGACAGAGTAGAATTGATGTCTTCGATCTGTAATGTTGGAGAAGAGTAATGAATACATTTCATGCACTAGTCTTTTCGTCCCAAGTGGATGTCAGCAGGTGGGACTTGCCAGATAAACTGGAGGTCTCTGGCTAACAGTCCACCAGTATGTGGGCGTGCTGAAATTTTTTAATGCTTAAATGCTTGGCATCACCTTCAGTTGGCCTAATGGGCAGAAAGTGATGCTACCAAGCCAAAGGTGGGTGATTTTAATCTGTGTCCCTCAGGCTTGTTTTTAATTGTTTTTGTCCAAACATTCTTTTAGGTGGTATAGCTCTGGTCTGTAGATTTGCTGTACAGAGGTAATTCACCATTGCTGTTATGCTGAACACTGGGACCGTCATGTGCCAAAGGCGATATTGGTCCCCTGTGGCGGACAGTGTTGGTGGAGCTCCCTGATTAAAACAAGCTAGGAAGCAGGAGTGGTATCCACTTCCGAAATAGCTTGCCATCAGAAACCCTATGAACTTGGAGAAACGAAGAAAGTTATACAAGTGTTTACATCTTTTTGTTCACAGGGTCGCTATGAGTTGCCTACTCAATGGCATTTAACAACCACCACCACCAAAAGAATTACAACAATTTTTTAATGTTTATTAATATTTTCAGTCACTTGTTATTCACCCAAGAGATGGACAATAAATAAGGATGACAGAAGAAGAATTGATGTCTTTGAACTATGGTATGGTAGAAGAATGCCAAATATCCAAAGAACTATCAAATGAACAAACAGGTATATTTTGGTGAAAGCACAAGCAGACTGATCTTTGGAGGCAAGGATAATGAGGCTCAGCTCACATAATTTGGACATTTTGTTAGGAAAGGTTATTTCGTGGAGAGGAAAATCATGATTGGGAGGGTGGAGGAGTGGCAAAGGAGAAGACTCTCAATCAGTTGGGTTGACGTGATGACTGTGGCAATGGGCTTGTGTGTGTCAGAAACTGAGAGGATGGCATGGGATAGGACACTTCAGATTAGTTGTTCATAGAGTCTCTGTGAATTGTACTTGATTTGAGTTGCACTTAACAACAAAAATATGATCATTTAAAATTGTGTTTTGAATAGAATATTTTTATATACCTTTTATTTTGGTTAATTTTCACACATTAAGAAATAGATGACATACCTGTTTCAGGTAATCTTAATTATATTTATTAAGAATATATCAACATTCTTCTGTGTATTGCGTTAATTTTAGAAATTAAATTTAAGGGGTCTTAAATTTTTTTAAAAAATTTTAATATTATACTGGTTTATTTACAAAGTTACAATACATTGTTTTTCTCACCAGATCTTTCTCATTTTCTTCACCCTCCCTACTCCCCGCCATCTCATCCATCAAATTGTATGACCCTATGATTAATGCTCTTCTAGAAAAGTGTAGTTTTTCAATTCTATTTTCTCCCCATCAATTTTAGTTCCAATGTGCCTAATTTACTATATGAAATATCAGCTCAGCAAACAATTCATTGCTATCATGTCAGATCGACTCATAGCTGCTCTTCCAGCAGATTGACAGAGGCTGAAAAATCACGAGAGGTATTTCTCAACATATCAGAGCCACTGACAGATTTAAACCACCAGAGATGTGTTATGTACTGATTATGCCTCCCCAGAACTGCTCTTTATGTCATACAAATATTCAAATTTAATATTAACAATGAAGTCAGTTGTCTCCTTCAGAAAATAACTTACACAACAAGATTGATTCACCCCCCCCCAAAAGAGAAAAGCAGACTATAACTTAGTAAATTTTGCTCATAATTAAACAAAAGATCAAGTAAGATTCAGTGGTGGGTGATCAGACCTCATTAAGCTTTGTGTTATTCTTTGTTAATGAAAATGTTAACTATTTAGAAGCCACTAGCATGAGCATTGTTTCATAATAATGAATGGATTTTATTTCGGCAGAGAACATGGGGAAATGATCATTATACTTAGCCTGTATACTCATCTAAGTTCCAGTAAAAACTACTTCCAGCCCTTGTTTTAAATTCATTTCTATTAAGTTAATGATATGTGTTATTCTTCTTGTTGTTATGTAACATTAAGTTAGAACTGATTCATACTTCATGTATATTACATATTATTGACTTTAAAAGCGTGTAAAGAATATTGTTCCTTCTTTCAGCAGCATCATGACATGAGTTAAGAGTCTCTGGAAATAATAAAATATATTTGGAGAGCAGGATTTAAGAAAAATGATTCTATCATTTGGTATGCTGATAAATATTTTGATAGATTGACAGAGTTTGGATCATTCAGTATCAAACAATTTTCATTTTAAATAAACCTTGGTATCTAAAAAAGAAAACTAAAACATAAAAGCACAAACAAAAGAGTTCAAGAAGATTTTCATAAAATTTTACTTTGAGAGAAGAGAAATGAGGGGATTTACAAAGACAATATAAAATGGCAGAAAGAGGTAAAAGATTTGCAATGAATTCTTATTTTGTGGTTCGCTGCCTTCTAATAAAAATAACCTTATGAACAACGGACCTGAATCCTGTCACATTCTGTGCCATCCTCATCATCTCTGACATGGTTGAATCATATCCGTCCATCTCATTGGGGGCCTTCTTATCTTTTACTGATTCTCAACCTTTCCAGGCATGATATCCCTTCCAAAGGAATAGCCTCCCAGAGCCACACATTCAAGGTATGAGAGATCAAATTTCACTGTCTTTGTCTGCAAGGGGCACTCTAGCTGCTCCTTTTACTAAAGCCTATCTGTTCATCCTTTTGGCAGTCCATGGGATATTCAGTATGTTTCTCCAACATCACACAGCTCGAAGGAGTCCATTTTTCTCCTCTCATCCTTATTAATTTTCCAGATTTCAAATGCATATAGCAAGTGATTGAAAAGACCATGCCTTGAATCAGGTCATCAAAACTGACATAATTGTGTTTCAGTATTTTGGAACAGTCCATGACAGAAGGGGTGTGTGTGTGTGTGTGTGTGTGTGTTGATATATATGCATTGAATTTGGAAAGACATTATACTCTGTATAATTTGTGTGTTCCCTAATACTAAGCATTTGTGGATCCAGGGGTCTAGGTAAACTGTCTTGCATTTGTTCCAGATGAGGAAAGGGGAAGGGATCCTGCAGACTGCTAGACTCTTGGCTGAAACCATATAACTGCACAAAATTGACATACATTTAGGCTGACATATTCTGAATGTGACCTCTTACCTGCTTCACTTGACTAGTGTTCTGCCTGAATTTTTCTAACCAATCAAATGCTTGGACATTTTTCTGTTAGCATTTGTGATATAAATATCTTTATCTGTATCTATCCAGATAGAGATATATATCTCGCTAGGCAGTGTAGGTCTTAAATTTATGTCATAAGCCAAGAGTGACAAATAACTGGCCGACATTCTCCACTCCTTGACATCACCCACAGTACAGAAATCTCTAGCAATGGCACAGCCTTTCTCCCTCCTGACTCACTCAATGTCTATCAAAGGTGGTCTGAGGATAAAAACAGTTTCTATTAATCATATAGAAATAGAATTTTTGTAGGATGATTGGAAAGAACGTCAGATATATGATTCTTTTTCCATTTTTATTTTTACAGGAGCTCTGAAATGCAGAAGCCAGGAAACAACAGGAGTCCAGCAAAACCCCAATCTTACTTTTATAACTATGTTCTCTGAGGTCATATGAGAGCACTATCAGTAGATCTTAGCTGAATAACATCCATTTTTTTCTACATTCAATTGTGAGAAATAGTGTTTTTAAAATATTTGTATTTATGCTTCATTAATTTTCTAAACTCTTTTCTATTTGTCAACTACATTTCACTCACATTTCATTGATGAATGTTCACAAACCTTCCTTAATCATTTCTGTTGTTATGTGCTGTCAAATTGCCTCTGACTCATAGTGACCCTATGTACAATAGCCCTAAACCCTGCTCTATCCTGTGCCAATCTTATTGTCTCTGACGCATCTACCCACATTATCTTAGTCACTAAATCAATCCATTTCATCGAGGGTCTTCCTCTCTTATGCTATCTCTCTACCCTCTCAAGCATGATGTCTCTCTCCAAAGATGGCCCTCCTTGCAACATGTCCAAAGAATGACGGATGAAGCTCCAGAATCCTTGCCTCCAAGGAGCATCCTTGTCTCATACTTTCTAGGATGAACTTGTTTTTTTTCTTCTACCAGTCCATGGTATATTCACTACTCTCCTCCAGTACCACAGCTTAAAGCATCAATTCTCAATCATTCCTGAGGGTATCTATTTTTCTGTATCAAGTTCACCACTGTATACTTAGTATCTAAAGGCTATACTTGACACAGAATTGATATTCAATCAGTATGTATTTGCAAAAAATATACATGCATGCATAAAATCTTGAAGGCGGTCATGGCAAAATCCCTGTTTTGCTGATAAAGATGTGTATTCAGAAGGAGAATCAGAATTGCTTAATCTTCACGGTGAGGACATATAATCCCTTCACCATTGTTGTTCCTCTCTTAGCAACTCTAAAGCCCATTTCACTTCTTACTAGCATTGCTTTTATTTCTGTAAATAATGTTAGTAAAATACCTCAAGGAGAGAGAGCTCAATAAAGCTTGGCATTTAAGAAATAAATGCAGAAATGAAAAAAAATGTTTCAATGGTATTAACTTCAGAAGAAGGGCATGTACTTGACTCATTCACCTTTTAAGAAAACTTAATAGCTAAAGATTCTATGAAAACAAACCTTTTAGAAATTATTTTTAATATCTTTTTTGCTAAGCACCTGTCACACAACTTCTAAATAATTTTAGTTTATAGTGTAATTGACATAGCACCTGCCACCACTGCAATCCATTTAATTACCACTATAATTAATTTGCCTTTTAATAGACACAGAAAAAAATAAATACATTTTCCAACTTTCTACTGTCTTTTTCTGTCTCCTCAGGTTTGTCACACATTTTTTTCTCCTTCATGATAATTTTGGATCCTATTTAAAGAGAAATCCCCAGATGTCAATATTACATCTGCTGCCTCCTCTAATCACAGACTGATGGAAGAATGTCAGGAAATATATTTAGGATTACATGGAATGACACATTATCAACTATTATAATTAAAGAGAACTTGTGAGAATGTCATGTGTCTTATTCTTTTATTAAAATTCATAAGGAAGCTCTGGTCACCTAGTGACAAGAAGCTGTGCTACAATTCCAAAGGCATGCGGTTCAAGGCAATCTTGGAAGATGAGTGGGCAATCTCCTCCCATGCAATATTAACTGTCTCTGGAAACCCGCTGCAGGGTCAGCTACAATTCCAAAGGCATGCGGTTCAAGGCAATCTTGGAAGATGAGTGGGCAATCTCCTCCCATGCAATATTAACTGTCTCTGGAAACCCGCTGCAGGGTCAGCTAAGGGCCATTTCAACAGAATACAACAACACACAACAAACTGCATTAAAATATGCGGATTATGTTCTTGGTTGAGTATGAAACACTTGCTACTTTCAGAATTTTAAAGAATTCCCTTTCTTAGTTGATATTTCATATCAGCAATCGTGAGATAAGCTAATGTGGTTCAGAGATCTAACATATTTCTGTGGAAATGTACAAGGATTTGTACTGGGAAACAGTCATGGAAAATAAAGAATACAGTCAAGTTACAAAACTGGGGTGTAACTCAACAGGGAGAAATCACTGAGAAACTCTTCAAAATACATATTGCTAAAATAAATTTTAATTTGTTGGTCATGAACTGTGATAATATATCCCTCTGTTAGCTAACATACTTCCTTTGATTGCCCTCAATTCCCTGACAGGCTTTCTCCTCTAACACTGTTTAAAGCACAAAATTAACACAATATAGGCTTAAATTTATTTTAAAGACACCCAGATGTACTCTTTACCTAGAGCCCTTTTCAGAATTCATTTGCTTCTCTGAGGCCTGAGAGAAATTTGAGCAAATCACCAAGAAGGTTACAAAGTCTCCATACATGTGCCACTACTCTTTGATTGCACAGGAGAAAAAAGAAAAAGAAAAAGAGCATTATCTTTGTAGTGAGTTTTTTTCCATCTCTCCCTTGTGTTTCACTCTGCAGACAGTGATATATGTTCTCTCTCCAGTGCTTGATAGTCCTCAATGTCTCAGAATAGATTATTATTCTTGAGGGAGCCTGAGAGTCACGTTTTGCATGTTATTGAGTTCAACTGAGCCTGAAATAAATTAAAAAGTCAGCAAAAATGTTCCTAAATCCTCCTTTCATTTTGTGTTCTTGTATCATAGAGAGCTCTGTCTCCACTCATGATGTGGGAACATTATATAGCAGTAAAATTTCAAACACTGAAGCTCAGACTACCCAAGTTTAAGCCAAGTGCGACCACTTATAATGTGTCTTTAAGCATTGTTTTAACCTTTCTGCTCCTTCCTTTGTAAAGTGGAGATTTTACCATCAAGTGTGGTTGTGACATCTAACTTATTAAATTCATATAAAATTTTCAAAATAGTCATATTCATTTCTGCCATGATGGTTCTCAATTTGAGCCTACCCAGAGCAGCCCAGGAGAAATGCCTTGAAAATATATTTTTGTAAAGTTAGCTTTTGAAAATCTTATGAAGCACAGCTCCGCCCTGACACAAATGAAGTCACTCTGCATCAACATTGATGTCACAGCAATTGTACTTCATTCGTGTCTTTTTATACACAGATATACACACAAATGCTTATTTTATTACCATAAATGAGTATGTGCCTGCTCTTTCTTTTGAAACTCCTTTCCTCCAATATTATCATGATTTCTAACTTTCAAGTCCAACAAAATTATAACCTAATTGTTTCTTGCTCATAAACTATTATTGTTATTGCTGCGTGTTGTCAAGGTGAGTACAACTCAAAATGAGCCTATGAACAACAGACCTGAATTCATGTCCTATGCTGTGACAGCCTCACATCGCTGATACAGTTGAAACCATTGATGCAGTAACCATGTCAATCCATCTCATTGAGTGTCTTCCTATTCTCACTGATCTTTCACCTTTCCAAGAACGATATGATTTTCTGAGGAATAGCCTCTTCTCGCAACATGCCCAAATTCTGTGAAATAAAAGTTTCAACATCCTTGCCTTCAAGGGACTTTCCTGGTTGCCATTTTTCCATGTCTGTTCTTTTGGCAGTCCATCAGACATTAAGTACTCTTCTTCAAAACCACAACTCTAAGGCATCAATTCTCCTGTCATCCTTATTCATTGTCCAGCTCTCAGATATATAGCAAGTAATTGAAAAGACCATTATCTGAATCAGGCTCATCTTCGTCTTTAACTGACATCAATGCTCTTCAGTACTTTGGAGAAGTCTCAGAATGTGGACTTTCCCAACGCACCCAGATCCCCCCCACCCAGATTCTGAAAGTTTCTTTCACATGTCAGATATGGTGAAAAAAACTAAGGTAGTAAATTCTACCAAAGCATTTAAAACTGTTTCTTGGGATTAATAGCTCTAAATTATAAGGCAGTAGAGTGTTTTCATGACAACAGTAGGTTTTTGAAGCAAGGTAGTCATTTACATTTAAAATACCAGCAGTGCTAATGCCAGTGACCACAGTGTGAGAAAGAAAACCTTTCACTACAAAATTGCAGCACCTCAACTATAGAAGGTGTGAAAATTGCTTACTTTTTTCACTTCCTAATCACTGCCTCATCTTTAACTACTTCATATCTTCCAGCTCTCATGGAAAATAAAAGGACATACTTATGCTTCCTGATATTAGTGATATCTGCATACAGCATTCTAAGCAAATCCTCTATTTTAAGTCTATATTAAATACATCCTTTCTTAGATTACTAATAATATAATTTGTAGGTATTTGACCCCTGTCTATAATATTCATTTTTCCAAAAGATATTCTTTCACTTGTCAAAGAGTAAAACCTTAATTTTGGAAATAATGCACTCACAGAAAGATACCACTATATTCCTTTAAATTCTATCACCTTATAAATGAAATATAATTTACATTTTGTTACTAATGAGACATTTTTCTGGTAGAGAATAACTGGAGGATGAAAAAAGGTAGGCAGTTAAAAAAAAGGTAGGCAGTTGAGTAACGAAATGACATGTACAAAAAGAAGGACAGTAAGTGACAGGAGACTTCAGGAATAAAGACAACAGAAGGATGTGTTAGAAGGAGACTTAGAGAAGTTTGGAAATAGTCACAATTTATCATAAAATGTTATTAAGTATAATATATTGAAATAAAATATTTTTCTGTGGTAAAAAATTCAGACTATGGGAATCACTGTTGGAATAAGGAAGGTAAAATAAAACCTTAGTTAATTCTCTAATACATGTAGCCAAACCACCTATGAAGCAAATACCAATTCACCAGATGCTTGACTGCATAAGGTAAAGCAGGTGTGAAACCAGCATTATTTTCAAACCTAAAAAGGTGGTTCCACCTCTTTATTATGTGCCCTTGAATGAATTATTTTAAACTTTCAATGAAGTTACATTTAACATGATCATAAGATAAGTTTTGAACAAAATTTCTCAGATTCATCGAACAGCATAGGACATTCATACTTGTCAGATTCATCTAACAGCTTAGGACATTCATACTTGTTTTAGATGTCCTAAGAAAAGCAAAAACAGTCCTAATCTAGAAATTTCTGGAAATAAGGTCATTATGTCAATCAATCCTATTGAGAGTCTTTCTTTGATTCTCTATCCTTCCCCAAACAAAGTACATTTTACTCAACAACTGATGCCTTTAGAAAAGATGATCCAAGTAAATGAAATAAATTTTTACCATCTTTGCCTCTTAAACGAGCACCTTGGTTGCAGTTCCTCCAGGATATATTTGTATATTCTTTTTGGAAGTTCATGGAATATATAATAAGTACATTTTGTCAAACTCACAATTTAAAACATCAATTCTTCTTCTTTCTTCCTTTTTTATTGTCCAGCTTTCAAAACACAGGAAGCAATTGAAATATAGATCATGATATCAAATGAATGTCTGGGTCAGGGAATATATATTCTTTTGTTATTGGATGTCATCAAATGGACTACAACTCATGGAAACCCTGTGAACAATAGGCCTGAACTCTACCAAATCCTATGCCGCCCTTATTATCTCAGACACCTATGAGCCCATTGTTGCACTCATTATGGATCTACTATTCCTTCACTGATCCTCCATCTTTCCATGCATAATGTCACTTTCCAAGAAATAGCTTCACTTAGCAACATGCCCCAAAACATGAAAGACAAAACTTCATTACCTTTGTCTCCAAGCTGCATTCTGGCTGCACTTTCTTCAAGACCTGTTTGTTCTTTAGGCAGTCTGTGCAATATTCGGTACTCTTCTCCAGCACCACAATTCAGAGGCATCAATTCTTCTATGAGATATTTTTGTTGCATAGCTCTCTGATGTAAAGCAAGTGATGGGGAAGACCATGGCCTGAATCAGATGCATGTTATTCTTTAAACTGATGTCATCGCTTTTAAGTATTTTGGGGAGATCCCTGACAATGGACTTCCCCAATGCAATATGTCTCATTTCTTGATTGCTGATATCAAACTTGTTGATTGTTGATCCAAGAAAGATCATTTGCAATGCTTTCTTCATCTATCAGGATATTTACTGTTTCCACACCTTTCCTCTCAACCATGTGCTCTAAAAAGGGCTAAGTCTACACTGGGATTCATTCAAGCAAGATCTAACCAGGGTAAAATTAGATAATTTCATCCATTGTCAGTCTTCTGTTATCTCCCACTCAGTTCAGTTCTTTGCCCAGGCAAAAGAGACTAAACTAGAACATTCGCCTCACAGTAACATTTTTGGTGCGGGAACTCAAAATCATACAAGGGGACCTTGGGGTCACTAAAGGGGACTCCAGGATCAGTTGAAGGGATCCTAAAGTCAGTCAAGAGGACAGATACATAAGCACTATCAAGGAAGACCAAAAAAAGTAATTGGTGAGTTTGAAAAATGCACTGGCCTAGTCAGTTTTGGAGGTTTTTTGGTTGAATAGGAGAGAAAGATGTTTGAATATGTGGGGTTTTTTTTTTCTTTTTCACCACCAGCAATGGAAGGAGGCATTTCGTTTCCTTTTATCTCTGTTAATGCATGTGTTAGGGCAACATTTTGGCAGTATGAGGAGGCAGTGGTTGTTGTGCACCACAGAGTCAGAACCAACCCATAGCTGACACTCTGGTAGGTTTTCAGAGGCAGTGATTTCTCGGGGGGAGATCACCCATCCTTCTCCAAGATCCAAGATGAGAGGTCCATTTGGACCACACGACTATCAGAAAATATGTCCAAGATGCCTGCCTCCTAAAATTTGTTCCTATTTTGTATTTTTTCTCTGGTGATATTTATGAGTTTTTTCCTCCCTTCCTCCCTTCCTCCCTTCCTCCCTTCCTTCCTTCCTTCCTTCCCTCCCTTCCCTTCCTTCCTTTCCCCAGACTCTGATAGGGTGACCACAGTATCCATAGAGTTGTTCATGTCATTGGAAGAAATCTACAGCCTCGAAGTCTTACTAGGGCTTACAGTTTTGACATACTATGTGAGGGTAGTACAGATCACTACCATAGATGGAGGTACAAAACAACACAAAAAAACTAGGTACAATTTTACAAATTCCAAGTGTGGTCTAGGTATCATTTAGCGTAATTGGACGCTCCATTCACAGTAGCTCCCAAGGTCTAGTCAAGTCTTACTATAGACACTTACAAGCAAGATTGACACCAAGACAAACACTGAAAGGAGCCCCTCCTGCAGCCATAAAAACAAGAGGAAGAACTTGCTTGCCAAACTGCTGTTGTTGTTAAGTGCTGTGGAGATGTAGACAACTCATTACAATCATAGAATTTCTGGAGGCAAGCCATTTTGGAACTGGATGCCACTCCTGCTTCCAGGCTTGTTTTAATCAGGAAGCTCCACCAAACACTGTCCATCATGGGTAACCATTATCACATTTGGCATATTAGTTTCACAGTGTTTAGCATCACAGCAACCACAAGTTACCTCTGTACAGAAGTACACAGACCAGTGCTATATGACTTAGAAGAATGATTGACAAAAAAAAATCAATTTAAACAGGGCCACCCTATTACTCACCAATCCCAGGCAACAGCTTCTGTAGAACCATCTCCTGTAGATGACTTTCAAACTGGTCTCCAGGGCCAGGCAGCCTACCCTCATGGGTTTTTCAATAGGTCTTATCACAAATTCCTCATTTTTTATAGAGCCACCAGGGTAAGTGGGCTGAAGAGAAACAATCAAGTACTAAAGCTTTCAAAATGATGAAGGGATTGCCAGTACCATACAAAAACAATTTAATTTTTTTTTTTATTAGAGGCCATCTACAAGCCTACTACTGATCAAAATCTTTGTTACTCTTTCCTATATTTTGGACACTTAGTGGGATGGGATTGGTAAATCCTTTCATAATGGCTTCTGGTGCTGCTGGTTTTCCTCAAAGGTTATATTGCTAGTAAAACCTCTCTCTTTTCTTGAAACGTGAAGTTCCCATATGACTAGAAATCATTTACTTCAGGAGTTTGAATCTTAGTTTCAGAGTAACACACCTTTGACGTTAGGTGGTGTGGTGTCAAGGGTTCACATTTCAAAATGCCCTTCTTATCCCTTGATGTCCTGAGACTCCACCCTTCTAAAAGGCGTGGCCTAAATCGCTGCATTCAGTTCTTCTGGGTCATGGTCAATATGACAGTGCTCTGATAAAAGCCGGTGTTCTAAGAAAACTGTGCCTGGGCCTCTGGGTGGGACTACTCTCTCTCTGTTTGCCTAGGACAACATCCTAACCTGAGCCAGGTGTTCTTTCTGATCTGCATCATGTTTGTCAAGCCAATATCATCAACAGCTGAGTTAGCTTCCAGAACCTTCCAGCAAATTGTGAAGCAAAGAAGAAGAAGGTAGGTAGGTAGGTAGGCTTAGGCCTGAGGGTGGGGTTTGGAGAGAAGGAACAGTGAACAATGAAAATAATGGAATGGTACAACAAATGAAATGTTTCGGACATTTTTAACCTGTTTTTTGTTTGTTTGTTTGTTTGGGGTTTTTTGTTTGTTTGTTTTTTTGTTTTTCAGTCATTTGGTATTAATTACTGATATCGTTAGAATTCTAAATGCAACAGGTGGAAACGAAGTATTCTTTTTTCAGCCCAAGTCATCTAGTCTAAGTAGCTACAGATGATTGAAGGAAAGCCTTTGAGTTCTTACCTACGGTATAAAATGGGTATGTGTAGGAGGAACAATTATTCAGAATTATTTTATGGCATGCTTTTTCTTTCCGTCTCTTCTTTCTTTGCTATTCTCTTTCTGTCCTCCTTTCTCTATACCCTCCTTTCTATCTTCTGTTATTTCTATCCTTCTATTTTTACTATCCCTATTTTTTTATCCTCCATTTCTACCATCCTCCTTTGTTTCTATCCATTTCACTGTGCTCCTTTCTTTATATCCGAGATTTTTACTATCCTCCATTCTTTCTATCCTACTTCTCTCTCTCAATGGCTCTCTACCCTCTGCCACTCTATCCTTCTTCCTCTCTATCCTTCTTTCTTTCTTTATTTCTGTCTCTCCCTCATGTCTTTCCTTTTTTCTTGGTGTCTCCAATACAGTGACCACAACGTGCATAGGTTTCATGTCTTTGGAGGAAACCTGCCTCCTAGAAGTCTTACTGCTATTCGGTTAGGCTCGGAGTATGGCCTAGTTAGGCTCAATGTAAGGCCCAAATAGGCTTTGAGTCATGCTTATATAGGTTTGGCCTTGGGCTTAGGTGTACACTGAGATTTAGTTAGGTTCAGAGTCAGTCTCAGTTAAGCTCAGAGTCGAGATTTCTTAGACTCGGAGTCAGGCCTAGTTAGGAGCAGAGTTGCTCCTAGAGTTGCTTAATTAGGCTCAATGTAGGGCCTAGTTAGGCACAGAATGAGGTCTACTTAGGCTGGAGTCAGCCTAGTTAGGAGTTGGGTTTAGGTATACATTGAGATTTAGTTTGGCTCAGAGTCAGGCTTAGTTGGGCTCAGAGTCAAGTTTTGTTAGACTTAGAGTCAGGACTAGTTAGGTGCAGAGTAGTTCCTAGTTAGGCAAGGAGTCGAGCTTAGTTAGGGTAGCAGTAGGGTTTAGGTATCCAGTGAGTTTTAGAGTGAGGCTTATTGTCGAGTTTTGTTAGACTCCGAGTAAGGCCTAGTTAGGCTCGGAGTCAGGCCTAGTTAGGCTCAGAGTCATGTCTACTTAGGTCCAGAGTGGTGCCTAGTGCTGCTTAATTAGGCTCAATATAGGGCCTACTTAGGCTCAGAGTGAGGCCTAATTAGGGTTGGAGTCAGACTTAGTTAGGATTTTGGCTTAGGTACAAATTGAGATTTAGTTAGGCTCTGAATCAGGTTTAGTTAGGCTCAGAGTCAAGTTTTGTTAGACATGGAGTCAGGCCTAGTTACCCTCAGAGCCTTGCCTACTTAGGTCCAGAGTGTGGCCTAGTGCTGCTTAATTAGGCTCAACGTAGGGAGATTGATCGAACATGCAATCAAGATGCATTGATAATAATGGGTGACTGGAATGCAAAAGTCGGGAACAAAGAAGAAGATTCAGTAGTTGGAAAACATGGACTCGGTGACAGAAATGGAGCTGGAGAGAGAATGATCGAATTTTGCACAATCAATGACTTATTCATAGCAAATACATTTTTAAGAGACATATACGCAGGTTATATACTTGGATTTCACCTGATGGTATGCATAGGAATCAGATCGATTACATCTATGGAAAGAACCGCTGGAGAAGCTCAATATCAAGTGTGAAAACTAGGCCAGGAGCCTTATTGTAAACGGATCTAGTTAAGTTTTTCTTGGATTTTCTCTTCTAGTTACTTGTGTTAATAAATCGGTTTTGGGCAGATTGGGCCTTGCCCTTCCTGTTTGTAGGCTTACTTACTGAATTGAATAAAAGTCAAGCAGATGACCATTTCTCCTTAGATTGCACATTCCAATAGCCTATATAATGGGTGTGGAGTTTGTCTTTCAATATGGTTTTTCTAGTGTGGATGACTATGTAGATGAGCAGGACTACGTGAATGGGGCATGTTGGCTTATCCACAAAGAGACTGGTCACCTACCATTCCACAAGATTATTGTCCAGTCTCAACAATCAACAAAAGGACTAGCTAGTTTTACCAACAAACTGAACAAATCTACCAGCAGAAGGAAAAAAAAATCTTCCCCCACCAAAAGATGAAGGCATTCCCACCAGCCAGAGAAGAGACCCTCTCCATCGTGGTGAATAGAAGGCAAAACAAAAAAAAAAGTAGGATATACTTTGGGACAGCAGTAGCAACAATGGTTAAAATGGAGAATTGATGTGAGGTGAGACTTTGGTGGGGGTTGAAGTGGAGTGAAGTCAATATTGGTAGAACTGAGAACTTGAAAATACTGCAAGGCTCAAGGCTGAGGTGCCTACATACACATCTTAAGAGCTATCTTGACTATATTGTGTTATTAATCTGAATTATAATTGTTTGACTTCTCCCATATAGCTCTGTGTGGTCTGTGAGTTATCACCTCAAATTTTGGACCCACTAAAGCATTAAGATTGGTGTTGAGATGAGTAGAAAGAGGTATGGGAGTGTGAGGGACATGTATGTCCTCATGTGAATTGGTTTTGTGTTACTGATGTTGTGGACTGGTACAGTTCCCCTCTGTGAAACTGATAAAGGTCAGGTATGGCACTCTCCTTACGGCCCTTGTTCTTTTTTACATCAGGGTTGTTAGTGTAAGGGTATGAGTACTTTGTTATCTTCCTCAGATCTGTGTACAGGAACACCTATAGTTGTGTGAAAAATAACCATTCCTTCCACTTATATAGCAACTTCTTGGAAACAGAAGTGTTTTCATTTTTCTCTCCATTCATAGTTTGCTTAAACTGACTTTGTCTTGATTTTCCCTCTGGGCCTTATACAGATAATGATGTCTTTCCTTTCACCGTCGTCTTTCTAATTATGTCTTTCCTTCCACCTTAGTCTTTCTATCATGGTTTAGGTAAAGGGAATGTCCAGGTCTGTTATTTTCTTATCCTGATCCTAACATTGCAATGATGTGGGGTCTTGGAAAATTCCTTTTACTCTGTATTGGCTTTAAAGATCTGCACCAAACTGGAGTAATAAATAAAACAGCTGATCTCCTATGCCATGGTGGGGATGAGATGTGGCAGGGTTCTGAAGAGAAATGGCTTTAGGCAGTGGGTTGATCTTCTATTTTCATTAGGAAACTAAAGTAGGTACTCATGTGACATACTCTACTCTTGTACCAAACAGCTGCCACTTTGAACACCAGATTTATAATAGAGAGAATTATATCTGGAAATGCCAACAGAGGTTTGCAGATTATCCCTGATGAAACTTTTCAAGGAATCTACCTATACCTGTAATCCATAGTTTTCATCAGAAAGATCATTTAGGAAAACACAAAACTTACAAAGGATGAGAAAATAGTTGTGGAGTAAGTTTTGGAAGACTGTAAAGGAAGTAGTAAAAGGTTGATTTTTTTTTAAGGAATTAATCCAGGAAAATCTCTCTCACCTCTGAAGGGTATTTTCTGCCTACAGGTCCAATTAGATTTCACACAGCTGCCTCCAGTACAAAATTATAAGTATATTCTAGTTAACGTTCAAATATTCCTAATATGTAGAGTCATTACAAGTACTCTTAATAGATATAGTCATTTCATTTTTGACAGAGAATTTGTAAATTTTTATCCCACATAGAAAACACCTCACACTCACACACTGCATCAAGACATGAAATCCCACTGGCCAAAGATAGCAGACTATCATATAGCAGACTAGCTCCAATGATAAAACATGATTATTTTCAAGCTGTTTTCTACTAATTATGAAAGTTTTGTGTTCTAAAATCTGAAGATTATGTATATCTCATAATCACATAAAAGATTTGCCCTTAACCAAATATTTTTTTTTTTAAAAAAATAAGAGAGAGAGCTCTGGTAGTTTCGTGGTAAGGAATTGTGCTGTCAATGCAAAGGTATGTGGATTGAATCCACCAGCTGTTCTACAGGAGAAAGATTGACAATTTCCTCCCATAAGCTTTAATCCCTATGCAAAACCACGAGTTCCACCATGGCTCAGTTCTGACTTGATGGTAGTAAACAACACAACATGTAAAAACCTTTGTTTAAGTTCACTAACCTATCAGTTTCCAATCGGTAGGATGAAAATTCCAAGTATAAATTCCCAGATATAGAAAGCTAGTTCCTTGAATATATAAGGCATTCAAAGAGGTACCACCTCAGGTCACCCTAAAAGGCTCATAGGTGAGTTTATACGTTCAGAAGCCAGGACTAGTTAGATGTACCAGCAAAGACCCCTCCCACAGCTGTTATTCCAATGTAATTGAGTTTAGACACTGAGTGTGTAATTACTGTGTGGTCCAAAAGGTACAACTATGGAAGTCACCATGCCCTGTGGTGAGTAGAAGCTCCTCCTTGCACCATCGCACATCAGGATCCTCAATCAGGTGACTATAGATGTGGCTGGTGAAGATGTTTAATCTTCATTTAGAAGTCCCTTACTTAAGGCATTAACAGACTTATGTCAAGTCTCATGTCTCATAGTGAGAATAGATATCAGCTCACCAAAAAGATAAAAACCTAATTCTGGTATCATTGCCAGAAAGCAATGTTAACTAGCTGAACTCACTTTCAACTGTCTCCCTAGAGAAAAGAAAAAAAAAATATGAAATCTTCTAATGACAGAAAAGGAAGAAGGATAGAATGAGAAGTATTGTTTTGGTACTAAACAGAGACATCTCTAAAAAGTTAGCAGACCATATATCTAAAATATATCAGTAATTTTTTAAGTCTTAACACTTTGTCTGTTATTATTGTTTGAACCCTGTTTGTTTAATCTATTGGTGAAGTTTTTGCCATCCAGGTTCCAAGTATCCCACGCTAAACAGATGATTCTACAGAGATACCTTCTCACTGAAACCTTTCTCCTAACCTTTTGCCTCTCAACATGCTTGACATGACATTTACAACATTTGTGACTTGCCAAAATATTTATCTCCTGTAGAAGTAAGATCATGGAAAGATTTAGAGTCCCAGTAGGCAGAAAGCAGTTAAGTAGTCATCATACAAAAAAACCTAAAATATTTTAAGGGCTCTGTCTTTTCAGGGAAGAATAATAGAAAGATAGAACTAAGGAGAGTCTGGGCAGAGAGAACATTGAGACAAACACCAATGAGATAGGGAAAGCACAAGTTTATGTCTGGTAAAAATAAAGGAATTATCAAAGCCAAGAAACAGATTCCAAAGGTCAAGGACTGCACCTTTTCATATGGATTGAGGCTCAATATCAAGAAGACAAAGATTCTCACCACTGGACCCATTGGCAGCATCAGGATAGATGGTGAAGAGATTGATATTGTTCACAGCTTTAGTTCGCTTGGCTCCACATCAACACTCTTGGCACCAGCAGCCAGGAAATTAAAACATGTACTGTGATGGGAAAGTCTGCTGTTAAAGACCTTTCCAAAGTACTGAAGAGCAATGGTGTCACTCTGGAGACAGGTGCGCCTGATACAGGCCATGGTGTTTGCAATGATTTGCTATGCATCAGAGAGTTGGACAATGACTAAGGAGGATAGAAGGAGAATTGATGCCTTTGAGCTGCGGTGTTGGAGAAGAGTATCAAATATAGCATGGACTGCTAAGAAAATGAACAGGTTCATCCTGGAAAGGGTTAAACCAGTCTGCTCCTAGAAGGCAAAGATTCTGACGCTTCGCCTGAATCTTTGGACATGTTGCAAGAAGGAATCAGGCCTTGGAGAGAGACGTCATGCTTGGGTGTGTGAAGGGACAGCACAGGAGAGGAAGACCCTCTATGAGGTGAATAGATTCAGTGACTGGGATAGTGGGGCGGGGTGTGTCAGAGACACTGAGACTGGCACAGGACAGAACAGGGTTTAGGGCTGTTGTACATAGGGTTGCTATGAGTCACAGGCAACTCGACAGCACAAAACAACAAGAAGAACAAGAAACTGCATTAAACATAGTGCCTCAGCCCTGACATGCGTTGTAAAGCCTGCTCCTCTACCAGACAGCCTAATTATTGTTTTAGGTGTATGACATACATCAATACCAATGAAACACAACCACCTAACAAATCATCTAGGCACATGATGCCAAAAACAATGGACCAGAACTGACCACTCTATGACACCTCTCCATTGGCTCAAACTTCGAAATGCATCAAATAAGAGCAATACACCCTCAAAATAATCTCACTCATGGAATTTTATTTTCTGTTTCAGTTTGAACTGATATCTTTAGGTGATTAAGTCATCTAATATTTTATAATTATTTATTGTACTCCATTCCTTATATTTTGAATTCTTTTTTAAGGATTCTTGCCTCTTTTTTTCCAATTATAATCCCTTCATTGTGACATCTCAAATACAGTAAGCTCAAGTTCCAGCATCTCACAGAATTTTTGTGCTATTTAATTCATAATGGTTCCAACTCTGAAAAATCTTTAGTCAGGGACCAAAAACTAGTGCTGGAGAGTGAAATCTGAGTATATCTCCCAGCATTCTGAAGAAAATACCACATTGTTGAAGATTCTTTACAAATATTTGTTAAGAAATAAAAGTTAGAAAGCTATGAAGTTTTGATAATTTTTGATTTCTTAAAAAAAAACAAGGTTTAGCTTTAAAAAGTATGCAGATACACTCCTGTATAATTTACTGCCTCTGAAAACCCACTGGAGGGTCTGCTATGAGTAGGTCCTAACTTGATGATACTCAACAACTACCACCACATCTTATTGTAAATCTGCCACCTCTAGCATACAAGATAACACTGGTGGAAAAGCTTTTAACAATTATTCTTTCTCTCCCTAGATCCTAGAACAGTTTCTAACATTTAAAGACAATTGATAAATAATGTAAATGAGGGTTTAGTAAATGAATAATTGAGTGGAAAAAGTCCTAGACACTATTTTTCTAAGGCTTAGACATTTTGAATGTGAGACTCAATGTGACAAATGAAGCAAAACAGACTGTAGAAAATCTGTATTCAGTGAAATAATTTTTTTATCAAAACTACATAAAGTGAAAGTTAAAGATTTCATTGAAAGAGTGAAAATCAAGAACGTTTAGGTATAAATTGAATTTTTATATTCCATCATTCATTCACTGAAACACAAACTTCTCCAGCAGTCAAAAGGAAAGAGAAAAAGGAATGGCAATATTAAAGTTATAAAGTGACTACTGCTGAGTTCAGATGGGGAACAAAAAATGATTTCATGAGAGAAAACAATACGAACAGGAGGAAATATTCAATGCATGCTGCTTCATTATACTCTTAGTGTTTGCCAAAGGAGGCTGTAGACATGGCTAATGAGTAAGTTGGTTTCCCCTCTCAACAATCAGAAATGACAGAGACAAACTATATATGTCAAGGGAAAACTTCTGTTGAAAGAATAGACATATAGACTGCAATAACTTTTTATGTGTATATACATTGAAATATATCAACTGAACAACTAAATTTTGTATAGAAAGGAAAACTTTAAGTTTCTATCATTCATATTCATGAGCAAATTCTATTCAGTAATGAAAAGTAACTACAAATTCCTCATTCTAAAACTGATTTACTTGGAAGCAATTCTTGTTGCCAGTGTCCTACTGTAAAGTATTGGGAGTTCACTTCTGCTTCATATGATATTCTGTCAAATGCTGCATTTGTTTGGAAATTATGAAGTTGTTCAGTATTTGTTATAGTTTCATAAACTTTCTGTAGTAAATTGTATCTTGATATTTAGGATCTTCCTTTGCGGCAAATTACTAACATCTTTTGGAAGATAAGATCCACTTCTTATATGGCAACAAATTATAAAAGAATTAGTATCAGAGTGTTCTCTTAAACTACAGTGGTATTAATTCATAATTAAATATTATAAAGATAACAGAAAAACTTTCAAATATCTGAAAGTTAAATAAAAAATCCATTAGTCAAATGCATTTACAAAAGAGAGACAAATACATTAAACAAAATGAAAATTTAAAAATTTATATACAGTATGTATAAACATATATTTTCTTTAAAAAGTATAGCACTAAATGTACATATTAGAAAAGAAGAAAAATGTCTAATCCATAATCTAAATTATTTTAGGTCCCACCTTACTGTTATTAGGTGCTCTGGAATCAATTCTGTTAATAACGGCAACAATGTCAATATTCTTTTCTATTATCATGATGTGGTTTATTGTTCTATTATGAAGACTTTCTTATTATGCTGAGGTTTAGTTCATACTGAAGACTATTCTTTGGTTTTCATTTGCTTCAAGTATTCTGTTTCAGAAAGCAAGGCTGTTTTGTCTGTATATCATAGCTTGTTATTGAGTCTGCTTCCAATTTTGATGCTGTATTCTTCACTAACTTAGATAAAGATCAAAATAAACTGAGGACAAGCATAACAAAGAAACTATTCAATTGCATTGAAGAGAGAAAAAATCAATTATAATAATAAAACCTAAACAACAGGGAAAGCAATCAAAGAACTGATTCTTTGAAAAATTCAATAAAATTGACAGGTCTCTAGCTAGGAAGGCAAAGGGGAAAAAAATCCACCTCAAAATGTATCAAGGATAAATGAGGGGGATCAATAGGTAATTTAAAGATAAAAAGAGTAAGAATTTATTATAAATATTTCTATACATATGTATTTAAAACTTAGATTAAATGGACTATTTTTCAAGAATAACCTACCATAAATTTCTCAGTATGAAACAGATAATTTTAAGAACCCTATTATTACAATTTGGAAGCAGGAGTGGAATCCACTTCCTAAATAACATGCCTTCAGAAACCCTATTGAACTTTGATGAATGTTGATAGTTGTAGGGGCTCCAAGCCTTTTGTTCATAGGGTCACTATGAGTTGTGCTTGAATCAAAGGCAATAAAAATAAAATATTACAATTGCATTGAAGGACTCTTTCACTAAAAAAAATGTCTGTAGCACAGATGATCTCACTGGAGAATTCTAACAAATATTGAGATAGAATAAACAAAATTTATATAGCCTCTTATAAAAAAAATAGAAAATTTCCTAGGTAACACTCTCAACTTAATTGTAATAACTAACATTGCCCTGATAGAAAAATCAAGTAAAATCAGTACAAGCAAAGAAGTTAATCTCCTATATGCACATAGATATGAAAACTCCATAACAAAATGTTAGAGACTGCATTTTATTGATTTATAAAAGGAAATCTAACTCACAGCCAAGCGTTGTTTATTCCACAGGCACACGGTATATTAATAATTAGTTCTGCTTAGTGGCAGACCAGTTATAAGAAGTGTGGAGTCAAAAACAAACACAAAAAAAAGAAGTGTGGAGTCACCAGCACCCCAAATGCTTGATTTTCTTAATAACTCGATGATTTCTGACCTCAGTAATCTATTCCCTTTCGCCTCCCCTCATGTTCCTTGGGCTTAGTGGTTTACTAGAAGGCCTCCCAGAGACTCAGACCCTTCAGGGAAATGACTCATGTGGCTGTAGGTATGTAGACCAATGCTGCAGAGACTGGTGAGCATTGCAGACTGTCAGTTTCAGAGCAGCTTGAAAGTAGGAGCTAGCATTTAGCTTTCGTGGGCATTTATAAGCCTCAAGTACTGTGAGGCTTGTAGCCCATCCTAACCCTGTCTCCTCAATACAATAAATACCTCAGCTCAAAATAAAAAGGTAATCAATGCCTAGGAAAGACATTTTGGACAACAATCCTTTCATACAAGAATTTTCAATATTTAAAAAAAATGATTTCATGTGAACCAGCATATCAATGAACTAAAGAAGATTCAAAAAATCATATCAATCAACACAAGAAAGTATGCAAAAAATCAACACCCATTTATGATAAATAAAAAACCCTGAAGAGCCAGTGATTAAGTGTTCAGCTGTACCATCATTTGCTCTGTGAAAAGAAGAATGGACACTCTACTTCTTTTAGGATGACAGTCTTAGAAGTCCTACAGGACTCTTGTACTCTGTTCCACAGGACGACTAGAGTCAAAATCACGTAGACAACATTGAATATTGCACGTACCATGGACTGCCAAGAGAACAAACAAGTGTGCCATGCAAAGGGCCAGTTTCCACCTTGGAGGTAAGGACTTTGAAATTTTGTTTCATCTATTTTGGACATGTTGCCAGGAAGAAGCGGTTCCTGCAAAAAAATGTCATGCTTGGAAGGGTAGAGGTTTGGTGCAGGAAAGGAAGACTCTGGATAAGACGGATAGACATAGTATCTATGCTAATGGGATCAGGTATATCAAAGAAGGCCTCAAGGTTCAGAACCATTCTTCATAGGGTCATTATAGGTCATATAGTTGACTGGATAACACAAAACAAAAACAATGTGTTGTTAACTCACTCATTCTTTGCAGTGGAGTTGGAACCTACCTGTACCTAATTGTCTAGTAGGTTTTAAGTTGCATGCAAGGATTTGATTATTAGAAGATCCCTTTCAGCTCTTTTATCTTCCCCTGGTTGTGGGGTACTGATTATTCTTGAGTGTCTACTCATGCCATAGATTAAGATTTATAGATGTATTTCTAATTTTTCCTCTGATGATCTTCGTATTTCTAGGTTTTACCTCTAACTCTCTAAGCCACTTTTAGTTTGCTTTTGTGAATGATGTGAGGTGTGAATCTAGCTTCATTTTTCTGCAGATGGATGCCCAATTTTGCCAGCACCATTTGTTAAAGAGGCTATAATTAAATAGCTTAATTGATTTGTCTCCTTGTCAAGGTTCAATTAGCCATAAGTAGATGGGTTGAGTTCTGGGATCTTGATTCTCTTTCATTGATCTATATTTCCATCTCTGTACCAGTATTTCACAGACTATGAAAACATATTCCACAATGATACATCTGATATGTGTTGGAATTAGTAAGACTGGCTCAGGAGAGGGAAGGGTTCAGCGCTGCTGTACATAGGATCGCTATACATCACAGGCAACTCAATGGCACATAACAACAATAACATACTATTATAGATTTGTAAGCAGGAGTGGCACCCACTTCCTAAAGAACATCCCTCTGGAAACTATGAACTTTGATAAATGTTGATAGTTGTAGAGGGGCTTCAGGCCTTTTGTTTATAGGGTCACTATGAGTTGTGCTTGACTTGAAGGCGATCAACAACAACTCACATCTAACATTTAAAGAACACTTCAAGGTGTCAGTAAGGAAAAAACAAGCAACCCATCACCAAATGGACAGAAGATATGAACAGAACACCAAAGAAGATCATTAGATGATCAATAAATACATAAATCACTAGCTCTTAGAGAGATTCAAAACAAAATAACAAAGAAATATATCACTCAAGCCACAATATCAAAGTTCAACTGGACAGGAAACAATCAATACTGGTGAGGATATGGAGGGATTGGAACTCGTGTACATTGTTGATGGAAATATGAAATGATATAACTGCTAAGGAAGGCAGTCTACTGCTTCCTCAGGATTTGAAAATAGAAATACTGTTTACCCAACTATGCCTCTGCTAAGGAGTTCTGGTGGCCTAGTGGTAAGAAGCCAAAGGCTAGTTGTTTGAATCCCCCAGCAGTTCTACAGGAAAAAACTGCTCAACCTTCTCTGATGCAATTAACAGCCTCTGACAATCTACTGACGGGTCAGCTGTTGGTCAATTCTGACTCAATGGCACATAACAACAACATTCCACTACCGGGACTATAACCCAAACCAATTAGGACTGTGATATAAACAGATATATGAACATCTATGTTTATTGCATCATTAATCACAATAACAAAGAGCTGGAAGCAGCCCCAGTGCTAATCAGCAAACGAATGGAGAAGAGAAACTATGGAACATCTACACAATGGAATATTATGCAGTATTGAAAGACAATTAATCCATCCATTACACAACATGGATGATTCTGTAACACATTTTGCTACTTCAAATATCTCAGTCACAAAAGGACAAATACTACCCAAGACCAATTTAATAACATTAGAATGGGTATGTGTTGGGGAAAGCAGGAAAATAATGGGTACATAACAAAAAGAACACTGAAATATGTGAATGGATGAGAAATCTGAAAGTCATGGACAATTAGACACTACAAGTATGGCAATTAACAATCTGAATAACAACAAGCATTACAAAGTGAATTGAGGAAGAGGGAAGGAAGAAAATGTGTATGTATGAATTAATGAAAACCAATCTCTTTGTAAATTTTCACTAAGTAACAATTAAAAATATGTTAGAAAAGAAAACAAAAGGCTGTCTACCTGATTTGTGGAGAGAATAAAAATCTGAAGAAATCATTTAATTTTTAAAGCAGAGATTGAAAGAGGGGAAAATAAGAAACGAATGAAAAATTTAGGTATCTATAACTGTGCCTAAATAGTTAGGTTTAATTTAACTCTACTGATAGTTTAAGGCAAATACATATCAAGTATTTATTCATTCATTCAGTAACTGTCATATCTGCTACAGTATGAGAGACAGAGGCTGGCTAACAATTCTTCACCGTTAAAAATATACACACATAGTAGATGCTGCTAAAACCATTTACTGACTGAAACAAATGGCTTGGTTGGCAATAATATATTGATATGAAGGCTTCGTTGTTCCTTTGCCTATTGGTAGGAAAAAAGTAGACAATTTTGATACTTGTTCCATCAGGTCTATTTGAAAAACAACCAAACAAAAACTGTATGTAGGCTCCAAATTTAGAACCAGAAAAATGAAGAGTAAGTCCCAGGGCAATATTATTGACTAAGAACATAATTTCTCCACTTCTATTGCATTCTCGGTAAATGACAATATAACCGTCCTCGTAGAGTTGTTGTGAGGATTAAAAAAGATAATGCATCCAATGTATAAATTATGATAATTGATAAGAATGATTTGGCTTTCTTAAAAAAATAAAATGAAACATATGTGTTTTTAAAGTGTCCAGAATTCATTTTGTAAAATTACATGAAAAATGCTGCATGATAAAATTGAAAGACTCTTAGATCAAATAATTTTTTTGGTGAAATTGGAAAACTTGAAAGTCAATATGATGACAATGGAATACAACATGACGTCTAAATTATTTTGAAGAAAAATGTTATTAGTAAGTGCTGTTATGAACACATCTCCAAGAATATGAATCTTTCCATGAGCAACATATTTTACATTTTATTACTCATGGATACTTATAGTTAAGTAGCTAAGATCTTTACAAATTAATGTGCTTTAAAAATGAGAAAATATTTTGGAAATTGTTTAAATCATTGTGGTATCTATTTTTTTCCTCTAAGTGTGTGTTAGCGCTCCTTCTTCATTTGGTTTTTCTTAAACTTTACAAGTTTACTTTGAGGAATAGATTATATCTTGCACTGCATAAAAAGGCTAAAAATATGAGCAATTTTATTTTTAATTATTGAAGGTATAATTACAATTTTATAGAAACTTTAATTATATTATCTTTTTTCATGAACTTTGTGAGAAAAAATAAAGTTTTCAATCTTGGTCTCAAATACTATGCACTGTTTCCCTGTTACGTCTAGACAAATATATCTTGGTCTATATATACATCTTTCATGAGTACAATTAAGTATTCTGGATTTCTATTCTTCTCACATTTATCCATAATTTTGTATGATTCACAAAATCAAATACCTTTGCATAGTTAATAAAACACAAGTAAATATCTTTCTGGCGTTGTCTGCTTTAATCCAATATCTGTCTAACATGAGGAAGGATATCTCTTCTGCTGCTGACTCTTCTGAACCCAGTTTGAATTTCTAGCAGTTCCCTGTTGATGGCCATTTTTAAGTTACAGCCATTTTTAAATATTTTAGTAATGTTTACTTGTTGTTGTTATGTGTCATTGAGTAGCCTACAACTCATAGTGACTCTATGTGCAATAGCTCTGAATCTTTCCCTGAGTCTTACTGATTCCAACACACCTAACCCTATGACCTCAATTATGATGTCAATCAATCTCACTTAGGGTCTTCCTCTCCTGAACTTTTCCTCCCTTCCAAGCATTATGTCCTTCTCCAACCACTTGTCTTTCCTTACCATGTGCCCAAAGTATGTGAGCTGGAGCTTTAGAATTCTTGCCTCCAAGGAGAAACTTGGTTTCATCCTCTCCAAGACAAATCTATTTGTTCTCTTGGTAGTCCATGGTATGTTCAAAATTCTCCTCCAGCACCACAACTAAAAGGCATTAATTCTTCTTCTGTCATCCTTAATCATTGTCCAGCTCTCTGATGCATCTCAAGTAACTGGGAAAACCATGCCTGGTGTAAGCACACCTTAGTCTCTAGACTGACACCATTGCTCTCTTTAGCACTTTGAAGAGGTCCCTGACAGTAAACTTGCCCAGTTCAATTCTACTTTTGATTTTCTTATTGATGGTGCCAAGATTTTTGATTGTGAAGCTGAGCAAGTTGAAATTGTCAACAACTTCCATCTCGTCTTCATCTATCATGGTGCTGCCAAATGACTTAGTGATGAGAATCTTTGCTTTCTTGATGTTGAACTTCTTTGCATGCAATATTAATTATAGTATCCAACCATTTCCACATTTTGTTGCATTACCTTTTTTTTAAAAGGGGAAAAAGTATAGATCTCTACTAATTAGTTGTCCAGACAGTTGTGTTCCAAATTTCTTGGTATAAACTAGTAAGCATATCCAGAAATTCATCTGTTACAACATGCCAATTTGTATTTCATCAATTCCTGTTGCCTATATTCCCCATTTTTGTCAATGCCTTCAGTACAATTTGGAGTTCTTTCTTCATTGCTATTTGTTCTTTATCATACACTACTTCCTGAAATGTTTCTCCATAGAACAATTCTTTTGTTTCAGTGATCTTGTTTATTCTTTCCATCTTCTTTTAATATTTCCTGCATTATTCAAGATTATTACCACAGATTGTTTCAGTATTTTAACTCAAGGGTTTAATTTGTTCTTTGTTCCTTTCAGTTTGAGAACTGGCAAGTGTGTCTGTCTCTTTTAGTTTTTTGACCCAAGTTCTTTGCAGATTTTATTATAATATTTTGGTTTGACTTCTCCAGTTATTCTTTCAAATACTTTGTTAATCTCTATTACTTCATTATTACTTCTCTTTTGGTTGGCCTCTCTACCTCCTAATGTGAGTTTCAGAGTATCTTCTGACATCTATTTTGGTCTTTTATTTCTCTACTGTGTTTGTGATGATCTTTTGCTCTCTTCATGGATGATATCCTTGATGTCATACCACAGTTTATCTGATCTTTTACCATTAATATGTAGTGGCTCAACTCTATTCTTGAGATTTTTTTTTAAGTTCACAACTACTTCTGAAAAAAGTTTTTGAAAACCCATGAATAACAGGGGAATATTGTTAAATATAGTATTGAAAGTTATTGTTCTAGTTGTTCTCTTCTGTCAAGTTGAGTAAAACTCATAGCAGCCCAAAGAACAGGTCTGTCACCTGTCCTATCCTGTGCCATTCTCACCATTTTAAAACAGTTGAGCCCTTTGATACAGTAACTGTGTCAATCCATCCAATCAAGACTCTTCCTTTATAAGAAGATTGACCCTCAACTTTACTAGCATTCTTCTGAAAAGATTGGCTTATCTCAACAATGTGCCCAAAGAATGTCAAAGTATCACTCGCCTTGCTCCAAAGGATACTCTAGTTTGACATTCTCCATGATAGACCTGTTTGTTTTCTCAGCATGCAATACTGAATAATCTCCTCCAACACCACAATTCAAAGTCATATATTCTTGTTTTGTCATCCTTAGTCTCACATTCAGATGCACAGTAAGCAATTGAGAAGGTCATGGCTTGGGTCAGGCACACCTTAGTCTTTAAGATGACATGATTGCTCTTTCTCGAACGCACAATCAATACTGTTGATACCCTCAGTCAGGAGCCCAGGAAAAATATTACATCGGAAAAGTCTGCTATCAAGGCTCTCTCCAAATTACTGAGTAGTGATGTTTTAAGTTTGAAGACTAAGATGTGCCTGATTCAGGCCACAGTCTTTTAAACCACTTGCTATAAATATGAAAGCTCGACAATGAATAAGGATGACACAGACTGTCAAAAGAACAAATGGATATGTCTTGGAAAAAGTACAACTAGAATATTCCTTGAAGGCAAGGACAGCAAAGTTTCATCTCACATACTATGTTCATGTTGCTAGGAAAGGCTATTTCTAGGTGAAAGATACTGTGCCTGAAAATGTGAAGGGTCAGTGAAAGAGAGGAAGAGCCTTAGTGAGATGGATTGGCACCGTGACTACAGTAGTGGACTCAAGTGTGTCAGAGTCATTAAGGATGGCATAGCATAGGGTTCAGATCTGTTATTCACAGGGTCACAATGATTTGCACTTTACCTGAGAGCACTTAACAATAACAACAAATGACGTTTGCAGTCTGAAATTGCTGGAACATGCAATTAAGATGCTTTAATAATAATTGGGTACCATAAGGGGAAAAGTTAGAAACAAAAAGAAAGACTGTTAATTGGAAAATGTATACTTGATGGCAGAAATGAAGCTAGATCAAGTGCTAGAATTTTGTACAATCTGTGATTTAATCATTGAAGGTTTCTTTTTAAAAACAAAACCAAGTCACAAACAACCCATAAACATTGACTATCCACATCTTAGCTGATAGACTAGAGCAGAATTCGATTGATTATATTTGTGCAAAGTCAATTGAGAAGCTCAATATTAGTCAAATCAAGATCAATGACTGTAGAAGTAAAGTTCCCTTAGTGCAAGCTCAAATTGAAGTTGAAAAAAATTGAAACAAGTTCTTGAAAAAAAAAAAACAAAGCAAAACAAACATGACTTTTTAAGACTATGCTAAAAATGTGAATGAGGAAAATGCCAACTTTTGTGTGGGAATGTACAAGCAGTTATGTCTAAACTGCCAGTGATGGCTTGGGTTGGTTTTGCCATCCTGACAGGTTTAAATTGAGCAGATATAGGGACAGAGAATAGCAATCTAACTACCAACAAGAAAGGAAAAGCCATGGAGTTGGAGACAGTGATGAACACCTTCTCTCAAGTTCCATGGGGCAGGAATTTTACTTCAGCTTTCTCACGTCAGTCTCCGATTCTTCACCAATTATTCCGCTGCTGTTGGTTCTGTGGTTCAATCTGTTGTTGTGTTGTGTGCCACTGAGTTGGAACCAACTGAAAGCTGACCTCCACTGGGTTTTTAGAGGCAGTTAATCACATGATAGAATACTGGATCTGACTTTTATTCTTGCAGAAATCTCTCTGCCCAAAATAACATGTTCTCTCTGCAGTGGGGCATTTCTGTTTCACAGGGGTCAGTTTTGTGTTGTCAATATTGTGCATAGGGCTTGTTCCCCAATGTGGTGTTTGTGGAATTCTGAAGTTGCTGTCTCATGTTGGTTGTACTGCTAGTACTGTTCACTATCCAACACCACATTTCTAAGGCTTTCTCCCTACCAACAACATGCCCAAAGTATGTAAAACTAAATATCATCATGCTTGCTTCTAAGGATCACTCTGGCTAAACTTTTCACAAAATATATTATTGTTCTGTTGGCAGTACCTGGTATATTCAACATTCATCTCAAATATCACAATTTAAAGGTGTCAATTCATATTTGATCCTCCTTATTCATTTCTTTCACATACATATGAAGCAACTGAAAATGTCACATCTGTGTCAGACTCATCTTAATCTTCATACTGATATCTTCACTGTTTTGAATTTGAACTTTGATAAATATCAATAGTTATAGAAGAGTTTCAGGCCTTTTGTTCATTGGGTCACTATGAGTCATGCTTGAATCAAAGGCAATCAACAACAACAACAGCAACATGACAGCAGATATGGCCAATGTAATACTTCTTTTAATTTCTTGACTGCTACTTTGATGGGTCCTGTTTTATAAAAGTACTAACATCATGCTTGGAAAGATAGAGGACAGTAGAGGAGAGGAAGGCCTCCCAATGAGATGGATTGCTATGATGATTTCAGCAAAGCTTTTGGGTGTATCAGACATAATGAGGATGCCACAGGAAATGACAGGGTCATAGGGTTACTAGGAGTTATAATCAACTTAACAGCACCTAACAACAACAATAACAGACATGTAGACCATTACGTCAGTACTCAGTATGGCTCATTACTACTCCGAAATGAAACTGTGAAAATATTTCAAGTTTTTACCAAAGTTTATGTTGTCAGCCTAAAACAGAAAAGTTTGATGTTTACTGAAGTTGGACACATTATTTTTTCCTTGAAATCTATACAAGCATTAGATGTAACTTAATGGAGTGGAGATGTTTACACATCAGTACTTTCAGAATGGTGTCATTTACCAGTGGCATAAAATTGCCTAAGGATACTCTGAAAGGCACACAGTTTCAAATATTCAACTACCAGCTGGAAGTATTGTGGTTAAAATCCATAAATGTGCCAGGGGTGATAGAGCTAATGATGTATTTTCCAAAGATCACAATCTTAAGGTCCCTCAGGTCAGTACTACTTTGCATATGTGGTGCCATCATAAGTTATAATCCACTCAAGGACCAGCATCAACAATAATAATGTTCAGAATGGAAAAATGATTTTCATGAGTATAAAGAAATTACTTTTCTTATACAAGAACAATCCCAGAATTTCTCAAACTTTCACTAAGAAAAGAAAAGGGTTTTGTAAAGTTTTGGTTTTATTTTCTAAATATGTCAACTTGCCTTAGTAGAGATAACTATGAATATTATCTCCTGTTGTTTTGTTGTTGCTGTTGCTGTTAAGAGCTGTTGAGTCATACGACCCACAGTGACACTGTGAACAACAGATATGAACCCTGTCCTATCCTGTGACAACTTCACACTTCCTGCTACATTGGAATCCATTCTGGCAGTCACTGTGGTATTCTGTCTGGTTGAAGGTTTTCCTCCTCTTCACCAACCCGCTACCTTTATGATCATCAGGTCAGTTTCTGAGAAATTGCTCCTCCTACCGCATGCCCAAAGTACAGGAGTCAAAGCCTCATCATCTTTGCATCCAAAGCGCATTCTGGCGCCACTTTCTCCAAGATATTATGTTTGCTCTTTTGGCAGTCCACAGCATGTTCCATGCTCTTCTCCAACACCTCAATTCTTCTTCTGTCATCCTTATTTATTATCTAGCTCTCAGATGCATAGCAAGTGATTGAAAAGACCATACTCTAAATCAAATGCATCTTGGTTGTCAAACTGACGTTGTTACTCCTCAATAACTGAGGGAGGTCCCTAACTGCAGACTTTTATACTCATTTACTATTATATCACCATTCCCTGCAAGTTAGGTGACTTTAGATATAAGACAGATCTGGTGGCTTAGTGGTAAGAAATTGTGTTGCCAACACAAAACCATGTGGTTTGAATCCTCTAGTGGCTCCATGGCAGAAAGATGAGCCATCTCCTCCCATGTGTCCTACTGTCTCTGAAAACTCACTGTATGGTCAGCTAGGGGTTGACTTCAACTCAGGGGTATAACAACAACATTTAAGTATAGAACACAGTTATTATAACTTGTTGTTGTTGTTGTTACGTGCCGTCAAGTCGCTTGCTACTCATAGTGACCCTATGTACAACAGCCCTAAACACTGCTCTATCCTGTGCCAATCTCACTGCCTTTGACACACCCATCCCGATTACCCCAGTCACTGAATCAATCCACCTCATAGAGGGCCTTCCCCTCCTGAGCTGTACCTCCACCCTCCCAAGCATGATGTCCCTCTCCAGGGACCTGTCCCTCCTTACAACATGTCCAAAGTATATCAGACAAAGCCTCAGAATCCTTGCCTCCAAGGAGCAGCCTGGTTTAACCCTCTCTAGGATGAATCTGTTTTCTTGGCAGTCCATGGTACTTCCAATACTCTTCTCCAGCACCACAGCTCAAAGGCTTCAATTATCTTTGTATCCTCCTTAGTCATTGTCCAACTCTCTGATGCATAACAAGTGATTGCAAAGACCATAGCCTGTATCAGATGCACCTTAGTCTCCAGAGTGACATCATTGCTCTTCAGTACCGTGGAGAGGTCCCTATCAGCAGACTTTCCCATCTCAATACTTTTTTTATTTCCTGGCTACTGGTGCCAAGAGTGTTGACCATGGAGCCAAGCAGACTAAAGTTGTTAACAATCTCAATCTCTTCACCATCCATCCTGATGCTGCCAATTGGTCCAGTGGTGAGAATCTTTGTCTTCTTGATATTGAGCTTCAATCCATACTGAAGGCTGCAGTCCTTGACCCTCTTCAGCAAGAATTCAGGTCCTCCTCAGCTTCAGCAAACAGAGTTGTGTCATCTGCATAACACAGATTGTTGATACATCTTCCACCAATCCTGACACCACACTTCTCATAGAGCCTAGCCTCCCAGCTGATCTGTTTTGGATACAGGTTGAAAAGGTATGGAGACAGGACACATCCCTGGTGTATGCCCTTCCCAATTTTGAACCATGCATGACTGCTTCCTGGCCCAAGTATAGGTTTCACATTAGAACTATCAAGTGTTCTGGGATTCCCATTTTTCTCTGAGTCAACCACAGTTTGTTATGATCCACACAGTCAAACGCCTTTGCATAATCGATGAAACACAGATATACATTCTTCTGGCATTCCCTGTTTCAGCTAAGATCTATCTGACAACAGCTACAATATCCCTAGTACCACGACCCCTTCTAAACCCAGCCTGGACTTCTGGCAGTTCTCTGCTGATGTGCTGTTCCAGTCGTTTTGGGATAATCTTCAGTAGAATCTTGCTTGCATGTGAAATCAATGATACTGCTCTGTAGTTTCCACACTCTGTTGGGTCACCCTTCTTTGGAATGGGAACAAATATAGATCTCTTCCAGTCAGTTGGCAAGTGGTTATTCTCCAGATTTCTTGGCACAACTTGGTGAGCACATCCAGAGCAGCATCTGTTAGCTAAAATATTATAATTTAGATTTATAAAATATCTTATCCAACACTGAAGGGAACAACATACACAGGTGATGTATAATTGTTAGCACATAAAAGTTTACAGTCAACCTTTAAAGTATTTATTCACAGTATTTATCCCTTCTTCCAGAGCTGTGAGTGCAGAAGACTGACCCATAGTATGTCTTACCTTTACCTGATTTTAGTCGTACATCTTGGCTACTGAATTCTGCAAGTTAAATGTGAGGAATATCCTCTTCAACCAACATTGGACAAAACTTATTCTTGCTGTAAAATTCTTCTTCCTTCCCCTTCTAAAAATAGTAATATCTCACACACACACACACACACACACACACACACACACACACACACACACACACACTCTGCAGCTTACCAGGAGCCTAACATACCATCAAACTCTGAAAACATTTATGCAAATACAGAAAAAGAAGAGGATGCTACACTTTTCGAGCTTTACAAATTATGAATTAGTCTTCTAATTGCAACAAAAGTTCCCACAGTTTTATAACCGTCATGTAAATAGGAAGAGAAAAGTACCAGAGAGATGTTAAAATGTCCATTATCATCCATTCTCTCTCTATTTTGTATAGAAAGAAGCGATAAAAATAAATGTATATAAATGTACATTCATTTTTCAGCATTTGTGCTATTTTAGCTCTCATCCAGATGTCCTTAAGGATACAAATCAATTCTGTATCTCTACCACAGCAGCTTTCGTACAATACAAGCTTAGTAAGTTAGCATGTTCAGAGGCTTATTAACTAAAATCAGTTGGAAAACATCTTTCTTTTTCTAATAGTTCCATTAAGAGTATTGTCCACTACAGAAAGTGCAGTCAATGAAAACTGAGAATACATCAAATGTAATTTGAGTTATGAATATTTATTCTTATACTAGTTAATCTCAATCTAAACTACTATATGATATATTTTCAGAAAGTTTATCAATTAATTGGCAGTTAATGTGACATGAGTTTTTATTTCATTCTGATGTTGAATTTCTCTCATCTGCAGTGGGTGTGTCTAGTAAGGGGGGGAACCAGCAAAAAAAAACCACCCAATACTTTCATTTCTTTAGAATTTAGATAGACGTTATTCTTTACAAGTGACAATAATACAATAATGTCAGAAAACACTTACGGATGCCTTTACAGTGTAAGAGTGCCATTAATGTCAGTGAAATCCACCTAGTTAACTTGATTTTAATAGCAGGGTGTCAAAATATTGAATAGCCAAGTGTTGTGTTTAAGGCATCATTCATCTGTCTCTAATGCTCTTGCTGTGACCAATTACTAGAACTATTTATAACTTCAATCTAAAAGACAGATACCCAAGGGACTTAGAACCTAAACTGGTTAATTAGCCCATCTTTATAGAATAGTAAGTGAATTATTTTGGCATAAGAAAACAGGAAAATCCTAAAGCAAATGGAACCTTTATTTCCCAAGGGCTTCCTCGCCTAGAGACGACAATATTATTAACATGTGAAAACTAGGATAATGATTCCATCTCATTTTCTAGTAGAACAAATATTTTTATTCTCCAAGAATCTGCATTGAATCTGCATTGTGCTCCTATTACATTGCCAAGGAATATCACTCCAAAACAGAAAAATCCACAAAACAAGAATACAGCTATGTGCTTGAGACATTTATACCCACCAAGTCACAAAGGTATTTTAAGAGCAGTATTTTAGGGACAGGTATAAGAAGAGTTGACAGTTTCTGGTCACTAGGACAGAGAACATAAATGAGCAATTTCTCTGGTGGGGAAGAAAATCCACAGGCTAATTAGAAAAACAATGGCAGTTGAAAACACAACAACCACCAATTCAGTCAGAACCTAGGCCAAAAATGTCAGTAATTTCCAGAAAAAAAATCAACAATTGAGTCAGATCCTATCCCAAGAGTGTCAATAGTATCACCAAAAGTGGTTGTTGGGCTCCATCTAGTCGAGTATAATCCACAGCGACCCTGTGAAAAGCAAATCTCAACTCCTTCCTATCTTGTAACATCATCATACTTCCTAACATACTAGAATCCACTGCATAAAAAATGTATTCAAATTTTGTAAATTAACTAGTATAATAAAAAGGTGAAAACTTTTAAAAAAAGAAATAAATTCATTTAAACAAAATAAGTCACTGTCCACTTGGTTGAGGATCGTGCTCTCCTTCACTGACCCTCCACATTTCCAAGCGTGATGCCCTTCTCCAAAGAATGGCCTCTCCTAGCAACATGCCAGAAGTATGTGAGCTGAATCTCTACTATCTCTGCCTACAAGGAGCATTCTGGCTACACCTTCTCCAATACGTATTTGTTTGTTCTTTTGACAGGCCATGGGATGTTCAGTACTCTAACACCACAGCTCAAAGACATCAATTTTTATATATATAATCATTATCCAGCTCTCAGATTCATAGCAAGTGATTGAAAAGACAATGGCTGGAATCAGACACACCTCTACCTCAAAATGACATCATTGCTCCTCAATAATTTATAGAGGTACCTTGCTGCAAAGTTTTCCAGTGCAACATTTCTTGATTTCTTGACTGCTGGTACCAAATGTGCTGATTGTGGATCCAAGTAAGATAAACTTGTTGGCAGTTTACATCTTTTTTTTTTTGTTGTTGTTGTTATCTATCTGAAGTTGGGCATCTATCCAGTAGTAAGAATTGTGCTTTTCTTGACATTGAGATGCAACTTATATTGAAGGCTGTATTCTTTGATCTTCTGCAAAAAGTGCTTCAAGTCCTTCTCATTTTCATCCATCAAAGTTGTATGATCTTCATAACACAGGTCATTAATGAATCTTCCTTTGATCTTGGGGCCACATCCTTCTTCAGAGTCCAGTGTCTCAAATTATTCGCTCAGCATAAGCATTGAATAGATACGGAGCAAGAATACATCCCTTATGCACACCTTTCTTAATTTTAAACCATGTACTTCACACAACAGCCTCTTGGTATAGGTATAGGTTTCTCATGAGCACAATTAAGTTTCCCATTCTTCTCAATGTTATCCATCACTTGTTATGATAACAGTTAAGTGTCTGTCAATAGTAAACAAAGCACAAATAGCCATTCTTATGTTGTTCAGGCCCCAGCTGACAGCAATAATGAGATCCCGGGTGCATGGCCTCTTCTAAATCTTGCTTGAACTTCTGGAAGTTTTTTGTTCTATCCTTTTCTGAAAGATCATCAGCAGTATTTTGCTTGCATGTGATATTAATGATATTGTTTGACAGTTTCCAGATCTAATGGGTCAACTTTCTTGGGAATGGGAACAAATATAGACTTCTTCCAATCCATTGGCCAGATAGCTGTCCTCCAAAATTCCTGGCAAAGATTAGTGAATGCATCCAGGACTGTAACTGTTGGTTGAAACAAGGTAACTTGTATTTCATTGATTCCTGGAGCCTTTTTTTCCCCAGTGCCTCCAGTGCAGCTTCAAATTTCTCTTTCATTACAATTGGCTCCTGCTTATATAATACGTCCTGAAACGTTTCAGTGTCTGTCAATTATTTCTGGTACAGTGACTCTGTGTGTTCCCTTCATTTTCTTTTAATGCTTCCTGGATCATTTTACATATTACCCATAACATCTTTCAATATTGTGAATGTTGTTGTTGTTGTTATGTGCTGTTGAGTTGCTTGTGACTCATAGCGCCGCTATGTACAACAGCCCTATACTCTGACATGTCCTGTGCCAATCGCACCATCTCTGGCACACCCATCCCGATTACCCCAGTCACTAAATCAATCAACCTCATAGAGGGCCTTCCACTCCTGTGCTGTCCCTCCACCCTCCCAAGAATGATATCCTTCTCCAAGGACCTGTCCCTCCTTACAACATGTCCAAAGTATGTCAGACGGAGCCTCAGAATCCTTGCCTCCAAGGAGCCACCTGGTTTAACCCTTTCCAGGATGAGTCTGTTTTCCTAGCAGTCCATGGTACCCTCAATACTCTTCTCCAGCAACACAGCTCAAACGCATCAATTCTGTTTTTATCCTCCCTAGTCATTGCCCAACTCTCTGACACATAAAAAGTGATTGCAAAGACCGTGGCCTGTATCAGACGCACCTTACTCTCCAGAGAGACACCATTGTTCTTCATTACTTTGGAGAGGTCCCTAACAGCAGACTTTACCATGGCAATAGGTCTCCTAATTTCCTGGTTACTGGTGCCAAGACTGTTGACTGTGGAGCCAAGCAAACTAAAGCTGTGTACAATCTCAATCTATTCACCATCCATCCGATGCTGCCACTTGGTCCAGTGGTGAGAATCTTTGTCTTCTTGACATTGAGCCTCAATGCATATTGGGGGCTGAAGTCCTTGACCCTCTGCAACAAGCATTTCAGGTCCTCCTCAGTTTCAGCAAGCAGGCTTGTGTCATATGCATAACGCAGATTGTTGATAGATCTTCCACCAGTCTTGACCCGACATGTCTCATAGAGCCTAGCCTCCCGGATAATCTGTTCTTCGTACAGGTTGAAAAGTTATGGAGACAGGACACCTCCCTGGCATACGTCCTTCCCAATTTTGAACCATGCAGTGTTTCCTTGCTCTGTTCTGATGACTGCCTCTTGGCCCAAGTATAGGTTTCTCATTAGCACTATCAAATGTTCTGGGATTCCCATTCTTCTCAGAGTCAGCCAAATTTTGTTATGATCCACACAGTCAAATGTTTTTGCATAATCAATGAAACACAGATAGACATTCCTCTGGTATTCCCTGCTTTCAGCGAAGATCCTTCTAACATCAGCTACAATATCCCTAGTACCACGACCCCTTCTAGACCCAGGTTGGACTTCCAGCAGTTCTCTGCTGATGTGCTGTTCTAGTCATTTTTGGATAATCTTCAGTAGAATCTTGCTTGTATGTGAAATCAATGGTATTGTTCTGTAGTTTCCACAGTCTGTTGGATCACCCTTCTTTGGGATGGGAACAAATATAGATCTCTTCCAGTCAGTTGGCCAAATGGTTGTTCTCCAGATTTCTTGGCACAACTTGGTGAGCACATCCACGGCAGCATCTGTTAGCTGAAATATGTCAATTGGTATACCATCTATTCCTGGGGCCTTATTTTTTGCTATTTCCTTCAAAGCAGCCTGAACTTCTTCCTTCATCACCATAGGCTTTTGCTCATATGTTGTTTCATTAAATTCTTCTGTGTCTGCCAATTCCTTTCGATACAGTGACTCAGTATATTCTTTCCATCTTCTTTTAATACTTCCTGGATCATTTAATATTCTGCCTAAAGCATCCTTGATTATAGCAACTCAAGGTTTGAATTTGTTCTTCAGTTTTGAGCTTAAGAAATGCTGAGCGAGTTCGGCCCTTTTGATTTTCTGACTTCAACTCCTTGCACATTTCATTGTACTATCTTACTTTGTCATCACATGCTGCCTTTTGAAATCTTCTGTTCAGCTCTTTAGTTCATCATTTCCCCACTTTGTTTGGCCTCTTTGAAGCTCTACTGCAATTTTCAGAGTCTCTTATGACATCCATTTTGGGAGTTTTGTGGGGTTTTTTCCCCCCCTTCAATCTTTGTAATGACCTTTTGCTCATTTCATGAATGATATCCTTGATGTTATCTCACAACTCATCTAATCTTCAATCATTGATGCTCAATGCTTCAAACCTATTTTTAAGGTGATTTTGAAATTCAAGTGAAATAGATTCAAGATCATATTTGTTTCTTGTGGACTTCTTTTACTTTTCTGTGGCCTCAGTTTGAACTGCCACATGAGTAGTTGATGGTCTGACCCACAGTCAGTCCTGGCCTAGTTTTGACTCCTGATATTGAACTTCTCCACAGATACAGTCAGTCTGATTCCCCTGAAGTCCATCAGGTGAGATTTATGTGTAAAGTCATCATTTGTTTTTTTCAGAAAAGATATTTGCAATGAATTAATCATTGAAAACACAAAATTTGATCATTCTATTTCCAGCCTCATTTCTTCATCATTTTCAACTTTTGCAGTCCACTCACCAATTATCATTAATGTGTCTTGATTATGTATATTTAGTCAGTGTTGGACTGTAAGATTTGGTACAAAATTTCAGTTCCCTCCTCTTTGGCTTTAGTTGTAGGAGCATATATTTGAACAAAAGTTGTATTAACAGGCCTTCCTTGTATACATATGGATAATATCCTATCACTCACAACATTGTACTTCAGGATAGAACTTAAAATTGACTCTGACTACAAATGCAGCCACATTCTTCTGTTTTTCATTTCCATCATAGTATACCAAGATATCTGATTCACAGAGGCTAAAGCTAGTCCATCTCATCTCACCTCACCTCACCAATCTTAGAATGTCAATGTTCATGAGTTTTGTTTCATTTTTCACAGAATTGGCCATTCACTTCTTTTTTTTCACATTTTTTTTAATTTAGGTTGTTTATTTTTCATTTCAATGAACATCTACAGAGATTTTGGGATTCCATTCATTCATTGTTGCACCCTTCTCCCCGCACAAAC
>NW_006399859.1:167926-172442 GCF_000299155.1 Elephantulus edwardii
CCCACCCCGCACCTCCCCAAACCCCACCCCCTACCCCCAAATATAATCCACTCTGCAACCCTCATTGCATACTCCTATGATAAAAATAATGCTTAGGGTCATTCACTTCTTAAATGGCAGGCCTCTGAGAACTCTGTGAACAGTAGAGAAATACAGGTAGTCACAGTTTAAAGATTAGAAGTCAATCAAATGAGGGAAAATAGTGGCAAATGAGTCAATCAGAAGCAGTTGTATCACAGCTGGTAACTAACTGAACCCAAAAGAGATACATAGGATCCACTCTCAGCTCAATTGTCTGACTCCTTTGAGAGCAAGCCCTCCCTTCCTTGCTCAATGCTCTTTTCTTTGCTAGAACTTTCCTTGCTTGCTGGAGGGCTGTATTTGCTTTTGTCTTTCTTCTGTTGCTATCTTCCCACTTGCCTCTCCAGACCCTTCCCAGTGTTCTTTGTAGGCAGTGAAGGGGTCTTTGGGATCATTAGTTTGGGGATGCAGCACACCTGTGGCATTAAAAAGAATGCTTTGTGTGGTTTTCACTGTGGAGCTTCCTATGAGACTCTTCTGAGGGGACCCTTCTCCTTTCTTTCAGTTCCCAGCACTCATCATTAAAAGAGAAGAGATAATCACCATCATGATGAAGAAGGAAAGTGGCTATACCCTCTCCCAAAGCTCTAGTTAAAAGTACTGGTGGGTAATTATTAATGTTGTTAATAGGTGTCTTCAAATCCTGTTGTCCATATAGGTGCTAAGAGTCATAGTAGAATGTCAGTTTAATTCTCTGTCTCTGCTGTGAGTGAGAATACCAACCTATCCTGATCTCAGCTCTGTGACCTGGAGAACTCCCCCAAACTCTCTTTCTCCATTTCCTCACCCACATAAGAAGATTGGACTCCCTACCTCACAAGCATAGGCTTTTCAGATGAAATGAAGCAGTACACGTAACAGTGCTATAAGAAGTTAAAAGGCCTTTTCAGTTATAAGAGCTTATTATAGTAGATAGAAAATGTTCCAATTTCACTTTGTCACAAGAGACCTTTTAAGAAGCTAACAATAGCTCAGCCAGCAACTGGAAACCATAAACTAGAAAAAATTCATTCCAGGTTCATATATATAGATGCTTTACTGGTACTAATTAATAATAGACCCCAATGTGATGATGTACATTAGTAATGCTACACAAGTAGATGTTTAATGTGATTAAGTCATTTTGGTAAGGAATGAAAATGACGAGGAATAAGTATGATCCTTTAAAAAAGCCTAAAATGCTAATTCTGCTAGAGTCTGAGAAATTCTTCTCCTAAAATGAAGTGTATTAGAAAGCATTCAAGTATATCTGAGTTCATTTTTCCATTTCATAGTTTTATTCACATGGTAGATTATTAGTATAATTCTTTATACCATATTTATTTAAAATCATGAAGGACTGTTCTTCACAAATAATTCCTTCATAAAGCTTTTTGTTGTTGTTGTTTTTTAATAAATAAAAAAGAAGTATGCCTACCTGCTACAGCAAAGAAAATTTTAGAATTGAGTTCTTTAAATAGGACTGTTGGGACTCATAAGACTTTTACCATTATCAGAACCTAACAATACCACAGGGACTGCTATTTTTAAGGCCCATAAGGGAGAAACAAGAATGTATTTAAGGTAAAACGTTCAAGGTCATATGTCATGATAAACTATTATTGAATAACTCACTGTCCACTTGAGAAATTTTCTGAAAGGGGAATTAGAAACACCTGTTTGAAAGCAGTTATGATTTATTATAAAACAAAACAAAAGCATCTTTGGGGGAAAAAAGTAATAGCACTGCCATTTTACCACTAGTCTTAGAATTATGGCAGAAAAGTTTACATTTAAGGGACAAATTTTATTTTTAAAAATATACTTTCCATTGCTTTCTCTACCACTGACTGTGTTCTACTACTGTTTATTTGCTTTTTGGTTATTTTAGTTGAAGTACATGTTGTTTTATCTTCTTTTCTAAAAGTGATCTATACATATAATGCTCATCTGACAGAATTTCTACACTAGTGTAATGAAAGAAAAGACAAGGAGAGACAGACAGACAGACAGACAGAAAGACAGAAAGATAGAAAGACAGAAAGAAAGTTCCCACCCGTAATGTAGGTACTTTTAAGAAGTTCGCTGTTGTGGAGTCATTACCAACTTAAAGGTGACATTCCAGCACATTTTTAGAGGCTATAAAGTCCATGGGAGGAGACTGACCATCTATCTCTCATGAAGCTGCTGGCAGATTCCACAAAGAGCTGCCATTTTTGGGTTAGCAGCACAACCCCCTACTGACTACACTATCAGAGTTTTTCACTATTTTCAAAGTGAATTTAAATATGGTTGGAAATTATTTAGAGTAAGTGGTGTAGGTATATGGACTTTATATTAGATTAAGAAGAAACAGCCTACCAAACATTTCAGTATGCTAACATCAAGATAAAGTTAAATAATGTTTCATGGATGTTCACAGGACATATTATAAACTATATTGTTTGGAAGCTGAACTTGAAAGTGGGGAACGTATTTTTTTTTAAATTAAGCATAATATTCATTAAGAGAATATTCACTTAAAAGGTGACATTTGAATAATGAGGAAAGAGCATCCCAGGTATGGGAAACAGACATTGCAATAACAAAGAGTTATCCAAGGATTCAGTGTGGCTGAACTGAGCAGGTAGGCACTTAATGGGAGGGCAGGTGAGGGAGGCGATAGGTATTAATGCCTGCTTGAAATTTTTAAGAAATTATGAATATTATAGACATACAATGTATGTGTTTGTGTACAGGAATTGTATATAGAGTGAGAGAATATGTCACTTAAGTTGTAGGCTCACTTAATTTTTTGTATTTGTTATTTTAATTTACAGTAGTTTACAGGGAGCTCTGGTGGCCTGATCCATGAGGAGCTCCACTGCTTATCCAAAGGCTTCACTGCCTGGCAGTTCAAATCCACCAGTGTGACTTCTGATGGAGAAAGATGAAAAATTTCCTCCCATGTAATTTACAGGCTGAGAAACAAATGGATGTCTGCCTATGGACTTAGTCTGATTTGTTGGCAATAAGTTTTGAATTTTTACAATCACTTCAATAGAAAAGACTGCGTATGCTCCATAATGAATTATTTATATTTTTAGGTCTGTTGTTATTAGGTTCCATCAAGTCAAATGTGACTCTTATAGACACTAAGAGCAACAAATATAAACTCTGTCCTGTCCTGTGCTATTCTCTCAATATCTGACACACTTGAACTTATTGCTGCAGTTACTGTGTTAATTCACCTGGTTGTAGGTGGTCTTCTCCTTCACCATGCCCCCCATCTTTAAAAGCATGATGTCCCTCTCCAAGACAGAGCCTCTCCTAGTAACATGCCTAAAATATGTAAGACAAATCTTCACTGTCATTACCTCCAGGGAGCATTATTGCACCTTCTCTAAGACATATATCTGTTTGTTCTTTTGACAGTCCATGGGATAGTCTGTCCTTTTCCCCAACATTACAATTCAAAGGCATCAATTCTTCTTCTGTTATCCTTATTTGTTGTCAAGCCCTCAGCAGCATGGTAAATTCTATAAAAGATTATGGTCTGAGTCAAGTACACTTTAGCCCTCAAACTAACATTATTGCTCTTCAATAATTTATTTTAGAATGACCTTTCTTGGGAATGGGAAAAAATATGAATCTTTCCCAGTCAGTTTACCAGTCACCTGTCTCATGGCATAGACTGGTTACTACATTCAAGGCTGCATCTGTAAGTTGGTATTCTATCGATATATGGGGCCTTATTTTACGCCAATGGCTTCTGTGCAGCTTGACCTTATTCCTTCATTAGCATTAGATCTTGATTATATGGTACTTCCTGCAATATTTCAACATAGGTTAATTCTTTTTGGTACAGTGACTGTGCATATTCTCTGTCTTCTTTTGATGGCTTCCTGGATCATTCAAGATTTTGCCCATAGCATTTCTTAACTACTGCAACTTGAGGCTTGAATTTCTTTTTCAGTTCTTTTAGCTTGAGAAATGCAGAGAGGACCATTCTTTTTTTATATTCCAATTCTAGGTGTTTCCATATTCCATTGCAGTAGCTTACTTTGTCTTCTTGAAAGGCCTGTTGAAATCTTTTGTTCAGTTCTTTTACACCAACGTTCCTTCCCTTTGCTGGGGCTGCTCAACACTCTGGCACAGTTTTCAAGGTGTCTTGAGACAACAGTTTTGGCTTTACTTCCTCTGTCTTTGTACTGAACTTCTGCTCTCCTCACGAATGATATTCTTGATGTAATTTTAGGCCTGGATAGTTTAAAATACAATTGTCTCTCATTGCTAAAACATAGAAAGGATAAAGTGGCATGAAGGTTGAAAAAAAAAACGCATTAAGTAGTGAGATAATAATTAACTTCTGTAAGTATTGTCTATCTGTGTTTCATTGACTATGCAAAGGCATTTGACTGTGTGGATCATAACAAACTATAGCTGACTCTGAGAAGAATGGGAATCCCAGAACACT
>NW_006399859.1:178997-181513 GCF_000299155.1 Elephantulus edwardii
ATCATCCAGGAAGAGTGCAGGGGGTCATTACAAAGACAGAAGAGAAAGAAAAGACCAAAATGGATTTCAGAAGAAACTGGAACAGCAATTAGGAACATATATTTCCAGAAATTGGCATAAACTTAATATTGCATTTAGCTGGCGAATAATATAAATATGTTCTTTGGTATTGTTAACCTAAATTTTCCTGACTAGAAATCAGAGCAATAAGATATTGTCCATTTTTATCTTGACCAGGTTATTTTGATTTTCATTGTTGCTGGAACCAACGCATAGCTGACCTTCTGTTAGGTTTTCAGAGGCAGTTAATTGCACAGGAAGAGAGTGCCCCTCTATCTTCCATAGAGTAGCTTGTGGAATTACTATTTTGTTTTATAGATACCCATAAACCTGTGGTCCATAAAATGAGTGGTTTTCATTTCAAAAATGAAGTGGTTTTAATTTATTTTTGTGGCAGGTCATTAATCATTTATAAAATAAAAAATATATGCACAGTTGTCTTACTCTGAAACTGGTTAAATGAATTTTCAAATGCAATGTATGCCATATAAATACAAAGCAAAACAGCTGTTTAATGTTCTTACGTGCCAATGAGTTGCCTGTGACTCATATGGACCCTATGTACATTAGTCCTGAGCCCTGCCCTAACCTGAGTGAAACTCTAGATCTCCACAGACCTAAGCCCATTCTTCCAGTCACTGTATCAATCCATCTCATCCTGGGTCTTACTCTCCTGTGCTGTCCCTTCACCCTTCCAAGCATGATCTCCTTATCCAATAACTGGCTCTTGGCCACATGTCCATGTCATGAGAGATGTAGCTTCAAAATCCTTGCCTTAAAGGAGCAGCTTGATTTCACCTTTTCCAGGACAGACCTGTTCATTCACCTGGCTGTCTACCATATGTTTAACACTCTTCTCCAGCACCATAACTCAAAGGCATTGACCCTTCTTCTGTCATCTCTATTTATTATCCAGCTCTCTGATGCATAATATGTAACTGCAAAGACCATGTCCTAGAGCAAGCGCACCTTAGCCTCCATCTCATATTAGTAGTGGTCAGAATCATGAAAATAAAAATACCTTATCATGGGTTAAAAATTTTTGCAAGATGGAAATGGGTCAAAGATGAAAGCCCATGTAATTTTAAAGCTTAAAAGAAAAAGAAAGCAAGAATCCAGATAGAAATCAAAGCTGGACTGCGAGAGAGATTATAGTGAAACTGACTGAGCTTTTTATCAGCCATGCTTTGGTTGTATGGGGCTCAGATAGTATGAATGTGTTATGCTAAATAAGCCTACTGAGAGCATATTTTTAAAATTCATCTATCAAGTTTCTGAAGGTATAAAATCAATTTTGTGATTTGAGATTTCCTGTGACATTGGTGAGAGACTGTTCTGGGCAATGCAAATTTATGGTCCTGTAACTCTCCAGGAAGGAAAGATTACTGATGTGGCATCAATCAGTAACAGATTTCAAGACATAATTCTTAAACCATGTAAGTATTTTTAAAATGACATACAGGTTCAGTTCCCAAAATAAATGTCATTGGTGCAAGTCCAATCCATTTTATATAGGTAAGTTTTTTATACTTAGAAAAATGAACATGTCTACTAAATGAGTTTATGTGCATTACAGAATTAGGCTGGACAGACTCTTTGAAATTAAAGTTTATTCTGGTATTTCTTTTCCTAACTTGAAAATGATAAGAGTAACTTTTTATTTGGTATATCTATGAATACAAAACACAATCTTTGTTGGGATAATATTTCCCCTCACTTGGTTTCAAAAGAAGAGGTTTTAAAATTATGGAAACTGACATTGAATATCAAATCCATTTCATTAGTGATTGATTGATTGATGGATGGATTTATTTTGAAGAATATATTTAACCTCTCCATAGTCACTCTCCTTTCTCTGAAACTGAGATAATATAAATGTCTAATATACTTGTCTATGCTCTTCAATCACCATAGGGTCTTGTTCATGTAATGTTTTGTGAAATTCTTCCGTGTCAGCCAATTCTTCTTGGCACAGTGGCTCTGTGTACTCCTACCACTTAAATTTAGATGCTTCCTGGATTGTTAAACATTCTGCTCACAGCATCCTTAAGTATGGCAACTTGAGGCTTGAATTCATTACTCAGTTCTTTCAGTTTAAGACATTTTGAGCAAGTTCTTCCCTTTTGACTTTCCTACTCTAGCTCTTTGCATATTTCACTATAACATTTTGCTTTGTCTTTCCATGTGACCCTTTGGCATCTTCTGTTCACATCCTTAACACCTTAATTTCTTCCCTTTGCTTTGGCTTCTTGGTGCTCTAATGAAATAATTGATGTCTTTTCTGACATCCAACAAGAGATTGAGATTGTTCACAGCTTCAGTTTGCTCAGCTCCACGGTCAACACTCTTGCCACCAGTAGCCAGGAAATCAAAAAAATTATTGCGATGGGAAAGTCTGCAGTTAGGGACCTCTCTAAAGTACTCAAGAGCAACAGTGTCTCTCTGGAGACTAAGGT
>NW_006399859.1:181717-182507 GCF_000299155.1 Elephantulus edwardii
AGGGGAAGACCCTCTATGAGGTGGATTGATTCAGTGACTGGGGTAATCGGGATGGATGTGTCAGAGGCAGTGAGATTGGCACAGGATAGAGCAAAGTTTAGGGCTGTTGTACATAGGGTAGCTATGAGTCACAAGCAACTCGACGGCACATAACAACAACAACATGGTGATGAAAGAGGAAGTGCAAGCTGCTCTGAAGGAATTGGCAAAAAACAAGGCCACAGGAATTTACATATACCAACTGACATATTTCACAAACAGATGTTGTCCTGGACATGCTCATCAGGTTGTGCCAATAAATATGGAGGAAAGTCACCTGATCAAGTCACTTGAAGAGATCTTTGTTTGTTCTCACTCCAAAAAAGGTGAGCTAAGAGAGTGTGGAAATTATCAAACAATATCATTAGTGTCACAGCCAAGCAAGATTCTTTTGAAAGTTATCCAAAAATGACTGGAATAGCACATCAACAGAGATTTTCCAGATGTGTAGCCTGGGTTTAGAAGAGACCCTGGCACTAGAAATATTATAGTCAGTGTTAGATGGATCTTAGCTGAAAGCAGAGAGTACCAGAGGAATGTCTACCTGTGTTTCCTTGACTATGCTAAGGCATTTGACTATTTGGATCCCAACAAACTGTTGCTGACTTTGAAAAGAATAGGAATCCCAGAACACTTGATTGTGCTTATGTGAAACTTATACTTGGACCAGGAGACAGTCATCAGAACAGAGCAAGGAGACACTGCATGGTTCAAAATCAGGAAGGGTGTACACCAGGGATGTGACTTACCT
>NW_006399859.1:182996-185211 GCF_000299155.1 Elephantulus edwardii
AGAAGGACATTATGCTTGGGAGGGTGGAGGGACAGCGCAGGAGGGGAAGACCCTCTATGAGGTGGATTGATTCAGTGACTGGGATAATCGGGTTGGGAGTGTCAGAGACAGTGCGATTGGCACAGGACAGAGCAGAGTTTAGGGCTGTTGAACATAGGATCGCTGTGAGTCGCAAGCGACTCGAAGGCATATAACAACAACAACAACAAGTATTTAACTTATTTTTTTAATTTGTCTTTCTTTTATTCATCTCTGTGACATGTATTCCTCACCTGTGTTTTCACTCAATACTTCAGTATTTGATATGCATCATTTCACTTGCTATAGAATGATTACTCTCATACAGGCTTTTAAAACTCAAACTTAGTTCTCTTTAATGTTTCAAACTAACATTTTATTATCACCTTTATCTAGGGCTCTACTGTTCAAAAGTCTTCTTTAAGAACCAGAATTATATTTTTACACTATTCTTTTTATATGGACAAAGGCTTTTGGTTTCTAATCCTCACATCACATTCTTTTCTTTCACATTTTTTTCCTTTATGAAGATAATCACAGCCTGATCTTATAACTTGTTAATTGTCTTTCACAGACCGTTCCATAATTTAATGCATATATGAAACATTTCATTTTAAATAATGTATTATGAATAGGATTGTTAACTTATTCTAATTATTTTCTCTAAGTAGAACTTATGTTTTAAATAGGTTGTTGATGAGTCTTCTTCCAATACTGATGCCATATTCCTTTTCATAAAGCCTAGCTTCCCTAATTATTTGTTCTACATAGAGATTGAAAAGGTAGGCACTTCGAACTTCCTCTTTTATCACCATTGCCTCTTTATAACATACTACTTCCGGATATGGTTCAGTGGCAGACATTTATTTTGGTATGGTGACCGTGTACTCCTTCCATCTTCTTTTAGTTTTTTCTTGATCATTCAATATTCTGCCTTTAGAGTCTTTGAGGGTTGTTATTCAAGGCTTCAATTTGATCTTCAATTCCTTCAGCTTAAGAAATGCTCTGTGAGTTTGGCCCTTTTGATTTTTCTGATCCATACCTTTGTACATTTCATTATAGTTCTTTGCTTTATCTTCCTGAGCTGCCTTTGAAATCTTCTGTACTGCTCCTTAAATTCCTGATTTTTCCCCCTTTCCTTTGGCTTGTTCTAGTGCAATATCCAAATCTCCTCTTACATCCATCTTAGTCTTCCTCCTCTATCTTTGCCATAACCATTTGCATTCTTCATGGACAATATTCTTGATATCCTCCCACAGTTTCTTGGGTTTCATTGATTAGTGTTCAAGGATCGAACCTGTTCCTGAGGTGTTTTTTAAATTCAAGTGGGATAGACTTAAGGTCAACTTTTGATTCCTGTGGATTTGTTTTCACTTTCTTTAGCTTCAGTTTGAAATTATGAGTAGTTGGTGGTCTGTTCCACAATCAGAACCTGGCCTAATTTTCACAGCTGATATTGAACTTCTCTAACAAAACAATTCTTTCCACAGACATAACCAATCTGATTCCTGTGGAGACTGTCAAGTGAGGTCCAGGTGTATATTCACTGTTTCTTTTTTAAGAATTTTATTTTATTAATTTTAATGAACATTTACAGAGATTTTGGATTTCCATTCATTCATTGCTGCACTTTTTTTCTCTACCTCTCACCCCACTCCCCCAGTTCACTCCTCTCTTCAAGAAACAAAAGATAAACTCCTTCATTGATATACAAGCCCCCTGCCCCCACCTCCCCACCCAGAATGCCCTCCACTATGCAACCTTAATTCTGGATTCCTGTGATAACCATAATACCCTATCGTATATCGCTTTTAAACTGTTCTCTCCCTCATCTGTTTCAATGCAGTATACATAATCTATCCAGTTCTTCTCAGTCTTACCCCAATCCTGATGTTAGTCCCATATGTTTCTTATAAAAGGTATTTACAATGAATAAATGATTGTACAAAATTCTATCATTCAATCTCCACCCTCATTTCTGTCACTGAGTCCATGCTTTCTAACTCTTGATCCTTATTTCTTTTCCCCCCAATATTTTCATTCTGGTCACCCATTATTATTAATTAACAGTAATTGTTGTTGTTGTTGTTATGTGCCATCGAGTCGCTTGCGACTCATAGTGACCCTATGTACAAGAGCTCTAAATACTGTTCAGCTCTAAATACTGTTCTATCCTGTGCCAACCTAGCCATCTCAA
>NW_006399859.1:190025-199424 GCF_000299155.1 Elephantulus edwardii
ATATATATATACACACACTTTAAATCTATATGTGGAATTAGGAATGTGGCATTAGGATTGGAGGAAGACTCATCAACAACCTAAGTTATGAAGGTGACACAGCCTTGCTTGCTGAAACTGAGAACCTGAAGCACTTGTAGACAGTCAAGGACTGCAACCTTCAAAATGGATTGAAGATCAACATCAAGAAAACAAAGATTTCCACCCCTAGGCCAATTGGCAGCATCATGATAGTGGGTGAAAAGACAGATATTTGTTAACAATTTCAGTTTGCTTGTCTCAACTATCAACACACTTGGTACCAGCAGCCAGGAAATCAAAAGACTAATTGCACCGGGAAAGTCTGCTGTAAGAGACCTTGCCAAAGTACTGAAGAGCAACAATGTCAGTCTGAAGACTAAGGTGTGCTTGACCAAGGCCATGGCCTTTATAATTACTTTCTACACATCAGAAAGCTGGGCAATGAGTAGGGATGACAGAAAGAGAATTATTGCCTTTGAGCTGAAGAGCTGAAGAAGACTATTGAATATACCATGGGCCACTAGGAGAACAAGTTTCTTCCTAGAGAAGATGAATCCAGGTAGCTCCTTGGAGGCAAGAATTCTGAAGCTTCATCTGACATATTTCGAATATGTTGCAAACAGTAGCTAGTCATTAGAGAGGGACATCACGCTTGGGAGGATGGAGGAACAGTGCAGGAGAGGAAGACCCTCAATGAGCTGGATTGACTCAGTGACTGGGGTAATGGGGTTAGATGTGTCAAAGATGATAAGGTTGGCTAAGGATAAAGCAGGCATCAGAGCTGTTGTACATAGGGTCACTGTGAGTTACAAGCAACTCCACGGCACATAACAACAATGAAAGGATGGGATAAATGGAACATTTACAATTATTCTGTCAATGATGTACTCCTAAGCTAAATTCTTGTGGTCAAGTTGTTGAGCAGATGTTCTTACCAACCATCCTAACTCTCGTGTACCTTTTATATAATCTGTTACTTACTTACCCACATATTTGTACAAGTCTGGGGTTAGATATGATGGTCACAAAAGTTGAACTTACTTCAAATTCAGGAAAGCCCAACAACCTGTGTTTTCAGTGGAAAAGAAACACATAAATTGTATTTTCAGTGGAAAAGAAACACCTTCTCAATCTGTATGCAGAAGAGATCATTCAAGATGCTGGACTTTATGAGGAGGAATGTAGTGGCAGGGTTAGAGAGAGGCTCATCAACAACCTGTGCTAACAAATATCAATTCTAGGTGGATCAGAGACCTGGGAGTAAAGCCTCAAACCATAAAGTTCATAAGAAACAAACTGGGATCAAGCTTAGAAGGCCTTGTGTATGGTATAAAGAGACAACAAAATAGCCAGAAATGTACAATATGGAGAGGGTAAAATTGATGAATGAGACCTTCAAAAGATTAGATCACTGTGCTCATAAAAAACTTTCTTCAACAGAGTGAAAAGAAAATCTCCTGACTGGGAACAAACATTTGGCAGTAATATCTCAAGTGAGGGTCTCATTAAAAAGTTTATAGAATCCTACAGAGCCTCCAGAAGAAGAGTGATAACCCAATTACAGAATGTGCAGAAGACATGGAAAGAGTCCTTGCTGTGGAAGACATCAGGATAGCAAACAGACCCATAAAGAAATGCTCAAAATCACTGACAATAAGAGAAATGCAAATCAAAACCACAATGAGATAACATCTTGCTCCAGCAGCAGAGGCCAAGTTTAGCAGAGCAGGAAGCAATAAATGTCAGAGAGGATATGGAGAGGTGGGAACTCTCATATACTGTCGGTGAGAGTGAAAATGGGAAGACCACTCTGGAAGACAGTTTGTTGTTTCCTCAGAGAGTAGAATATAAGGAACTCTGTAGGAGCCAGCTATTCCACTACTAGGAAATTAGAACTGAGGCACAAACAGAGATCTCACCAAATTTCCTAGCAGTGTTATTCACCATTATAAGAGCATGGAAGCAGCCCAAGTGTCCAACAAAAATTTATGGATTAAAAAATGGTGGTATATTCACACAATGGAATACTTTGCAGCACTCAGGAGCAACAATTCTGAAAAAATACTACATAACTTGGGATAGACTTGAAAGTATTATGCTGATTACACTAACTCAGTCTTATAAGGAGAAATACTGCATAAGATGATTATTTTAAAGATAGAAGAATAATTAGCAAAAAAAAAAAAAGATGGTGACCCAACAGAGGATGGGGTGGAAGCAGAGGGATGAGAATAAGTACGGGCGAAACCACAGGGTTTCACAGTTTCGTGAGTGGAAGGAGTGGGTAAAGGAAATTAGAAGAATGTGGTGAGGACTTGAAAATATTTGATAATGACATTTGGTAATGATGGGCAAAGTCTAACTGTGATTGATTTTATAAAACATAATGCACAACAAGCTATGGCTGACTCTAAGAATGGGAATCTCAGATTCTTGATTGTGCTAATGCGAAACCTATACTTGGACCAAGAGGCAGTCGACAGAACAGAGAAGAGACACTGAATGGTTCAAAATCAAGAAAGGGGTCCGCCAGGGATATATTTTGTCTCCATACCTTTTCAATCTGTATGCAGAGCAGATCATCTGAGATGCTGGGCTGTACGAGGAGGAATGTGGCATCAGGATTGGTGGAAGAATCATCAACAAACTGCACTATGCGGATGACACAACGCTGCTCACTGAAACTGAGGAGGACCTGAAGCGCTTGCTGCAGAAGGTCAAGGACTGCAATCTTCAATATGGATTGAACCTCAATATCTTGAAAAGATTCTCACCACTGGGCCAATTGGCAGCATCAGTATGGATGGTGAAGAGATTGAGATAGTTAACAGTTTTCGTTTACTTGGTTCCACAGTCAACACTCTTGGTTACAGCAGCCAGGAAATCAGGAGACTAATTGCATTGGGAAAGTTAGCTGTGAGGAATTTCTCAAGAGTACTGAAGTGCAACAACATCAGGCTGGAGACTAAGGTGTGCCTGATCCAAGGTATAGTCATTGCAATTACGTGCTATTCATTGGAGAGTTGGACAATAAATAGGGATGATAGAAAGATAATTGATGCCTTTGAGTTGTGGTGCTGGAGAAGAGTGTTGAATATACCATGGACTTCTAGGAGAACAAACAGTTTTTTCCTGGAGAGGGTGAAGCCAGAATGTTCCCTGGAGTCAAGGATTCTGAAGCTTCGTCTGACATATTTTGGGCATGTTGCAAGGAGGGACTGGTCCTTGGAGAGGGACATCATGTTTGGGAGAGTGGAGGGACAGCTCAGGAGAGGAAGACCCTCGATGAGATGGATTGATTCTGTGAGTGGAGTGGTGGGAATGAATGTGTTTGAGACAGTGAGGTTGGCACAGGATAGAACGGCAGTTAGGGCTCTTGTACATAAGATCGCTATTAGTCGCAATTGACTCAATGGCACATAACAACAACACAACAACATGGAAATGATTGTATGAAATACAAAATAAATGAAGAATAATGTGAAACACAATGTATAAAAATTTTGTGAGCAAACCAATTAGAAATAATTTAACAAAACCATAATGCATGATAATGATTATATGAAACACAGTAAGAATGAAGAATAGTGTGAAATACAATGTATACTAACTTTATAAGTAAATCAATAAATAATTTGCTCAACATACAGATTAAATCCAGATTCAGGCCATAGTCTTTGCAATTACTTGCTATGCATCAGAAATATGGACAATGACTAGGCATGATAGAGTTGATTCCTTTGAGCTGTGGTGCTAGAGAAGAGTATTGAATATACCATGGACTACCAGAAGAACAAACAGGTTCATCCTAGAGAGGGTGAGACCAGGCTGCTCCTTAGAGGCAAGGATTCTGAAGCTTTGTCAGACATACTTTAGACATGTTGCAAGGAAGAATCAGTCCTTGGAGAGGGACCTCATGCTTGGGAAGGTGGAGGGACAGCCCAAGAGAGGAAGATTGTCGATGAGATGGAATGTTTCCATGATTAGGGTAATGGGGGTAGGTGTGTCAGACATAATAAAATTGACACAGAATAGAGCAAGATTTAGGGCTGTTGTACATAGGGTTACTATGAGTTGCAGGCAACTCGACGGCACATAACAACAACATACAGATTGAATAGGTATGGAGAAAGAATACAACCTTGACACACTCCCTTCTCAATTTTAAACCATATAGTGTTCCCCTGCTCTGTTCAAACAACAGCCTCCTGGCCCAGGTAGAAGTTACCCATGAGCGCAAGTAAGTGCTCGGAGACTCCCATTCTTGTCTGTGTCCACCACAACTTGTTATAATCCACAGATAGAGAATAATATTTTGGATAACAGCCAATCTCATTAATTTTCCACTTTTATATCATGGACTCCCTTCAAGTGTTCCATGAGTTTCTGACTTACACAAAAATAGTCACTGTACCAAAAAGAATTGGCTGACACAGAAGAATTTCATGAAACAGCATATGACCAAGAGGCAATGGTGATGAAGGAGGGAGTTCAAGTGGCTCTGAATGAATTGGCAAAAACAAGTCCCCAGGAATTAATAGGCTACTAATTGACATAGTTCAGCAAACAGATATTTCCTTGGATGTGCTCACCAAGTTGTACCAAAAAGTCTGGAAGAAAGTTACCTATCCAGCTGACAGGAAGAGATCAAGATTTTATTTCCATTCCAAAACAGGAAAATCGGATCGTGTGTGGAAACTATCAAACAATTATCTCTAATATCACACACAAGCAAAATCTTGCTTAAGATTATCCATAAGTGACTGGAACAGTACATCAACATAGAACTACCAGAAGTACAGACTGGGTTTAGAATTGGCCATGGCACCAGGAACATCATTGCCAGTGTAGATGGATCTTGGCTGGAAGCAAAGAATACCAAAAGAATGTCCATCTGTGTTTCATTGACTACACTTTAAGTGTTTTACTATGTGGATCACAACAAATTATGGCTAATCTTGAGAAGAATGGAAATCCCAGAACACATAATTTTGCTTGTGGGAAACATATACTTGGATCAGAAGGCAGTTGTCAGGACAGAACAAGGAACCATTACATGGTTCAAACTTGGGAAAATAATGCCTCAGGGATGCATCCTGTCTTCATACCACTTCAATCTATATTCAGAACAGATCATTCGAGAAGCTTATCTTTATGAGAAAGAATGCAGCATCGGAACTGGAGCAAGATTCAACAACTTTCTTTATGCATATGACAAAATTTTGCTCACTGAAACTGAGGATGACCTGAAGTATTACCGGAGAAAGTCAAAGATTGTGGTCTTCAATATGGATTGAAGCTCAGCATCAAGAAAACAAAGATTCTCACCACTGGGTCAATTGGAAGCACCATTAAAGATGAAGAAGAGATTGAGATTATTAACAATTTCAGCTTGTTCAGGTCCACAATTATACTCTTGGAACCAGCACTCAGGAAATCAAAAGATGAATTGCCTTAGAAAAGTCTGCAGTCAGGGACCTCTTCAGAGTGCTGAAATATAAAGAAGCCAGATGGAGATAAAGGATGTGGCTGATTCAGACCATGGTCTTCATATTTACTTTCTATGAATCAGAACTGGACAATGAATATGGATGACAAGGGAAGAATTGATGCCTTTGAGTTGTGGTGCTGGAGAAGAGTATGGAACATACCATGGACTTCCAAGAGGACAAGCAGGTCTGTCCTAGAGAGGGTGAAACCAAGTTGCTCTCTAGAGGCAAAGATTTTGAAGCTCTCTCTTACATACCTTGAGTATGCTGACAGAAGGGACCAGTCCTTGGAGAAGTCCATGCTTGGAAGGGTGGAGGGACAACTCAGAAGACTTAGAGGGATTCTTAGAGGGATTGACACAGTGACTGAGGTAATAGGAGCAGTAGTGTCAGAGACAGTGATATTGACTCAAGATAGGACAGGATTCAGAGCTATTGTACATCGGTGGCTATGAGTAATAGGCAATTTAGCTGCACATAACAACAACAACTATTATAGAAATGTAAGATTTAAAAAAAAATCTTGAGCTTAATGAGTCAGATTGCTGTTGTTTTTGGCTGTTGGAACTGACCCATAGCTGACCCTCATAAGAGTTTTCAGGGGCAATAAATAGCCTACGAGGAAATTGCTCACTTTTCTCCCGTGGACCAGCTGTGGCCTTGAGCTGTATTCAAAGCTGTGGATTTGTGTAGAGTATAATTTACTGCTAAATGAGATGAAGTATTATTCCTATGCTTTAATCCACATCACAGAAAAAAATTGTTTACTTAAATAAAAGAATTTTTATGAGTATATGAGGAATGAGAAATATAAACAATTTTAGCCAAACAGAAGCTAAAAGTCAACAAAGTGGATAGTGTGTGCACTGTGAATTACTTCCTTTGATACTGAGAGACATCAGTATACTGCTAGATAGTAATTGCATTGTAATTATTTCTGACTTGTTTGGCATTGCTCTTGAAATGTTTTAATTCCTTCCAGTGTGCTCTTAGGAATATGATATTAGAAAACATGTCGTGCATTTAAGGATGTTGAAGTCAAACCCATGTTGTTTTATATTACCTAACGGTATATTACGTTTTCCAGTATATTTGTACTAAATAATTTGTCTTAACTTTTAGATGTTCTTAGAGATTAAGAATGGACTTCTTGCCAAAACAGCAGTGATACATCAAAGCAAATACTCCTCGGTGGAAGTTAGAACAATATTCCTGGAAATTGCTTATGCAAATTGGCTTGAGTTACCTACATGCAATAAAATCAACAGCTCAAAAACAGGTATTAGGAGGTATAAGATCCCGTTGTTTATGACAGAATGTGAAGGTTGTGCATAAAATGAACTTAAGTTAGGTGGCCTAGATTGTAGGAGTAAATATATTTTTCAATGGTGGTATTCATTGCAACTATTAAAAATTCTGATAGAGGTAGACTTGAGTGAATAAAAACTAAGTTCCCTTGGAGAGACCTGATTAGTCAGTTCCCAGACTTGTAGATAAAGACTAAAACCAAGAACCCTTTAATGAATCCTTTCAAATTCTTCAAAGGCATCTATGGTGGCAGTTTTCATTTCTATGTTTGCTTGTTGTTCTGGAGTATATGATGAGATTATTTAGTGGGTTTAATATTTGTGATTTAGGACATCATTCTCATGTATTGTGCCTTGCTAGGGAACCATTAATCTACTTGCTAGAAATATAGAGTAATCTTTTTTTATAAAATTTAACATATTATATTGATAGAGTATTATATTCTGTCTTGCTAAATTTTATTCACTCAGAGTAATCATTTTAGTACTTATTCATGTTATAATATGAACAAATTTTCTTCTACTTAGTGGCATATCTTTAGGAATATACCATAGTTTATATATCTATGGATATTTATTATGGGTATTTGTGCAATTCACATGTTTTTGCTATCTATTAATATTGTGTCAAACCAACATGTATCATTAAAAATGTTTTGCATATTTTCTTTTAATTTGATTCTTATGTAATTTTGTAATTTATATATTCTATATATTGTTTTACACCATCAATTTGGAACCGATCTATAGCTGACCCTCCGGCAGGTTTTCAGAGGCAGTTAATCACAGGGGAGGAGAATGCCGATCGTTCCCCTGTGGAGAAGATGGTGGCCATGAACTGTATACCTTCGGGACTGTGGTACAGCTTCTTGCCCCTAGGCCTCCAGAGCTATATTAAATATTTGATCTGAAGTATTGTGAAATTTCATTTTCAATATGACTTCCTAGCCATTTGCATCCAACAAGACCATGTGGATGGGCAGGACTATGTGAATAGGGCATGTTAGCTTTATCTACAAGAGGACTGGCTAGCTCACCATTCCACAAGGGGATTGGTCTACTAGGGTTTGGCTAATCTAACCAATAAATTAAACAGATCTAGGCTTCAAATTAGACCTCCTTCTCTGTCCTGACAAAGAAGAAGCAGCAAGAGAATATAGGATGTACTTTGCGACCAGACATTTTTGCCCCACCTATGCCTACAATAGGTATACAGGTATACAGCAATAGGCCTGGACAAACTGGAGATCAGACGTGAGATGGGACCTCAAGGCTGCTATACCATTGGAACTGGAGCTAAGAACCTTTTGCCAGAGTTTGCTGGACAACTGAGGATGGGAAGCCAACATTGGCAGGACTGAGAACTCTGGAACACAGGAATAAAGCCACAAGGCTCAAGGCTGAGATGTCTGCAAGCACAATTAGTAAACTGTCTTGACTGTATTCTGCTATTAACCTGACGTATAGACTCTTAGCTACCCCAGTTTGGTTTTGTGTGGTCTGTGAGCTATTACATCAGATTTTGGACCCAGCAAATCACTAAGATGGGTGTCAAGATGAGTAGAAAGAGGTGTGAAAGTGTGGGGGACCTTATGTCTGATCTTATAGGATTTGAGTTTGTGTTGTTGATGTTATCGACAGGAAAAGTTAATGGAAAAAACTTTTGTGAAGTTGGTAACAGTCAGATAGGGCCATCAACTTCTATTCTTTCCTCACCATTTTCAACCATTCTTTATATAGTGACTTTTCTTTTTCTGCCATTTACTGTTTTAGTAGAAGTTGATATGGATTTAAAGCTGCCCATACCACAACCACCATTTGATGTCAAAGAGATGCCATGACCCAGTTGAGAAAATAATGAATTCCTGGGTCACAAGAAGGAAGTACACAAAACAACCTCGGCTTTGGCTTCTGCAGGGCCCTCTGCAACTCCCAATAATGTCCTCAAATGAATGTTCAAAGAATTCATGGAAAATAGATCCATTTCACCAAAACAGAAATTCCCTGAAGACATCATCTAGATTACAAAATGTAAACCCACACCCATATGGACTATCAAGATGACTTCTATTTCTGTCTACACCATTCAACCCTTCCTTGTCATATTTCTCATATATGTCTCTGTTTTTGCATCTGATAACACTTCATATGGCTCAACTACTTGTTTGAATTTTCTTTCTGCTTCATTCTTACTCTCAGGATTTTTATTAGGATGCCACTTCAATATCAATTTATAATATGCTTTTAAAATATCCACGGGGTTTAGCAGGTTGTTGGAACAAGTCCCAAGGAGGTCTGCAGCCAGAGGCAGGGAGGAGGAGAGACTGGGTGGTGGAACGTGTGGTCCCCTCGCTGATTCTGCACTCCTGAAGCTGGTGGAAGCGATGGAGAGGATCACGGGGATTGTCATTATGCTTCTAAAGAGCATTGTGCATATACATTTTACAAACCAGACTTGCTTTTTGGAAATCTAATATTCTTCACCATTACCACAATTGTTGTTGTTGTTGTTGTTATGTGCCATCGAGTCGTTTGCGACTCATAGCGACCCTATGCACAACAGCCCTAAACCCTGCTCTATC
>NW_006399859.1:201434-209129 GCF_000299155.1 Elephantulus edwardii
GTCTGTTCCACAATCAGCCCCCGACCTAGTTTTCACAGCTGATATTGAGCTTCTCCAGCGGTTCCTTCCACAGATGTAGTCAATCTGATTCCTATGCATACCATCAGGTGAAGTCCATGTGTATAACCTGTGTTTGTGTCTCTTATAAAATGTATTTGCCATGAATAAGTCATTGATTTTACAAAATTCAATCATCCTATCTCCAGCTTCACCTGCAACTCATTGTGATCCTATGTACAACAGTCCTAAAATCTGCTCTATCCTGTGCTAATCTTATTGTCTCTGACACACCTACCAACATTACCCCTGTCACTGAATCAATCCATATTATGGACAATCTTCCTCTCCTGCACTGTTCCTCCACCCTCCCTAGCTTGACATACCTCTTTAAGTACTAGTTCCTCCTTGCAGCATGTCCAAAGTATGTCAGAGGAAGCTTCAGAATCCTTGCCTCTAAGGAGAAGCCTGATTTCACCCTCTTTAGGACAAACCTGTTCTCCTGCCGGGCCATAGTATATTCAATACTCTTTTCCAGCACCAGAACTCAAAGGCATCAATTCTCCAATCATTCCTAGTTATTGTCCAGTTTTTTGATACATAGCAAATAATTGCAGACTATGATCTGAATCAGGCACATCTTAGTCTCCAGACTGACATTATTGCTCTTCAGTACTTTGGAGAGGTCTCTGACAGGAGACTTTCCCACTGCGATACATTTTTTAACTTCCTGGTTGCTGATACCAAGAGTGTTGATTGTGGAACCAAGCAAACTAAAGCCGTCAACAATCTTAATCTCTTCACCATCTATTAATATGCTGCCAATCAGCCCAGTAGTGAGACAAATTCTTTTTCAGTCTGTCTTGGTTATTGTTCAACTTTCACATTCAAGTGTGTCTTAATATTCCACTCTTGAAGGTGCATGATCCAATTTGACAATAACAACAACAACAAAAATATATGTATATATATTCTGCTCTTCATACTTTAAAGTATTAAGTAATATTCTGCCCTTAATACTTTAAAGAGGACTTTTGAATCAGATTTTCCCAATGCACTAATATGATGTATTGACTTTGCGTTCATGACCATGGACTATAGATGGCCTATATTTAGTGCTGTTGAAGTAGTTATGACTCACAGTCACCCTAAGTACAAGTGAATGAAACACAGCAGCATCTCTGCCACATTCCTTAATCTATTATTGTAGCCTTTGTATCAATCCATCTTGTTTTCACTCTTCTAGTTTTGAGATAACTATCTAAATTTCCAAGTATGATGTCATTTCCAAGGACTGATATTTTCTGTCCAAAAGAAGAAAAATGAGGATTTCACATTCTCCTCTAAGTAGCATACAATGTATTCACATATCTTTTTTTTTAATTTTAAATTCTTGTCTTATTTAAAATCTTACACTGTATTACATATCTTAAATTAGTTGTTCAAAAATTTAAACTAGCAGGAAAAATGGCCCAATTATTTAGCATTACAAGATCTGGTATATTACAAAAGTTATATTTTTTTTCTATGTAGGATATATTTCAATTTATTTTTCATTCACTTTTAGAAAAGTAAGAACATTAGAAGTATTTATGAATGAAGCTCAAAGACTATTATTTTGAATATGTATTGTATATCCAAAGAGAAAAATCTTCACAATTAGGCCAATAAAAATATGGTAATAAATAGAGAAAGAATTGCAGGAGCCAAGGATTTCCTTTTATTTGAAACTACAATCAATACCCATTAAAGCAGCCATCAAAAAAATAACAATTCAAAAACAACACAAAGAACTCAACAACAGCAGCAACAACAAAAACCATAAAGATTGTAAAGGGACAACTTCTGCCAAGAACTTCTTTAAAATGTTGAGGAGATGTTGGTTTCAAAACTAAGATGTAACTGATACAGACTTGGTATTTTCAATTACTTCTAATGCACATGGAAGTTGAATAATAAAGAAGATAAAGAATTGGTGCTTTCGAATTGTAGTGTTGGAGAAAATTATCAAATAGTCTACAGAAGGTCAAAAGAAATCTGGCCAAAAGAAGTGGGGATAAAGTGCTCTTTAAAGGCAAGATTGGTAAGACTAACTTACACGTTGTTGTTGTTGCATACTCTTGAATCAGAACCAGCTCATTGCTAACCTTCTAGCAGTTTTCAGAGGCAGTAAATCACATGAGAGGAGACTCCCCAGTTTTCTCCTGTGGAGCATTTGATGGATTCATACTGTGTCCCTTTGGGACTGTAGAATTGATTTTTACTAGTCTGGACATTTTTTTTAGGAGTGGACAGTGCTTGGACAAGTACAACATGCTTGGAAAAACTTAATGGAGTATCAGTTATTGAAATGTAAGTATACTGATGTCAGGCTGGAAACTAAGGTGCTCCTGATCAAGGCTATAGTCTTTGCAATTATGTGCTATGCATCAGAGAGTTGTACAGTAAATAGGATTGATAGAAAGACAATTGATGCCTTTGAGTTGCGGTGCTGGAGAAGAGTGTTGAATATACCATGGACTGCTAGGAGAACAAACAGGTTTCTCCTGGAGAGGGTGAAGCCAGAATGTTCCCTGGAGTCAAGGATTCTGAAGCTTCATCTGACATACTTTGGGCATGTTGCAAGGAGGGGCTGGTCCTTGGAGAGGGACATCATGTTTGGGAGAGTGGAGGGACGGCGCAGGAGAGGAAGACCCTTGATGAGATAGATTGATTCTGTGAGTGGAGTGGTGGGAATGAATGTGTTTGAGACAGCGAGGTTGGCACAGGACAGAACGGCAATTAGGGTTCTTGTACATAGGGTCACTATGAGTCGAAAATGACTTGAAGTCACATAACAACAACAACAAGTATATTGGCAGATATCATAATAAATAAAAGATAGCATCCAAACCTTAGAAAAGCATACTAAAGGCATTTTCCCCTGTATGCTTCAAAAGCATCACATACTCTCAACACTGACAGATTTCTATGACACAGTAAAATTAAAGTGACCGCTCCAGTAGGTTCAACTTTATCCTATGAAATCACAAAGAACATATCAAGAATGTTTTGCATTAAAATGATTCCTTTTTTTATCATGTATAGTTGTATAAAATATTAAAGTAGGGAAGCAAATCAAGGTGACCATTCATCCCTGTACTTTGATTACTGAAATGTAGACTAGGAGATGTGAGTGGAATTTGATATTAATTATTATCACAGAAAACTTGTAAGGATTGGTAAACTACTTTCTTACTCTTCTGCTTATTCTCAGAATTTTTAAAGAATTATCTGGATATTATATTTCCATCTATAATATTTTACATATCAAACTATCACTATTTACTAGAAGTATGTTGATATATATTTAATGAAAATATATTAAATCATAATTTTTGGTCATCTTAAATTCAATTTGAAATTGACAGTTTTTATCTTTTGAAAATTAGTTGACACTTGAAAGCTATACTCTAAAGTGAAAACTAGTCTAGAAAAGTCAGCAGAATGCTCAACAGTCCCATCACCATTTGATAGGATTTCCACATAATAGAAAAATAATAAGAAAATTTATAATTACTTTGTCAAATTCTAGAAAGATATATGAGTAGACCAAAATGTACCTATATATTTTACATCTTTAATATAGATTTTGTGGGGAAATGTTTATAACTGAAATAAAAATGGTAGCATTAATACAGTATTTTTTCAAATTACATTACTCCAAATATCCCTGTAATGTCTCTATAAACTTTTGTTTCCATCTTTATCATTATCCAAATATCTTCCAGTTTTAATTTCTCCTTATAAATTTATGGGATCAAGATAGGATTCAGCTTTCTAGTGAGTTGTTCAATACATAATAGAAAGACTGACTTTCAGACACTTGTTGTTGTTGTGATTAAACTTTGAGTTGGTTTGTACACATAACAACCCTATGTATAACAGGATATAGCCAGTTCCATATTCTCCTCACAAATGTTGCTATATTTGATATCATATGTGCATCCATTGTATTCTTCAGTTTCCTTAATAGTTTTCTGCTTTTTCAGTGACTTTTTACTAAGCTTCCCAATAGTACTTTTCATTAATGTAGTCAATCTAATTCCTATGAAGCCCATCTTGTAAAATCCATGTGTAAAGTCCATTTTGTGTTTTTTAAAAAGATGTTTACCATGAATAAATCATTGAACCTACAGAATTCAATCACTCAGTCTCAAGCCTCATTTCTGTCACCATGACCATACCTTTGGAATATAATTCTTTGTGCATTCTTTTCAATTTGTGCATTACTATCGTCAATAAATATTAATCAATCTTGCTTTTGTGATTGGTCAGTTTTGAATTGCAATATTTGGTATAAATCTTCAATAACCTTTGTCACTGGTAAAATGGATTCTGAAGAGGCCATGGCATCAGGGTTATCACTGCTGATGTCAAATATATCTAGGCTGAAGAACAGAGAATATCAGAAGAATGTCTGTCTGGTTTTATCGACTATGCAAAGGCATTTGACTATGTGGATCATAACAAATGTGGCTAACATTAAGAAGAATGAGAACATCAGAACAATTATAAAAATTAGAACGGAAATAAACGAAATAGAACACAAAAAAACAATTGAAACCATCAACAAAACAAGGAGTTGGTTCTTTGAAAGGCCAATAAAATTGACAAACCACTAGCACAGCTAACAAAAGAAAAGACACAACATGAATAAGAGATAGAATGGGCAACATCACAACAGAACCAACTAAAATAAAAACGCTAACATTGGAATATTATGAAAAATTGTACTCAAACAAATATGAAAACCTAGAGGAACATTCTTCTAGGTAGGATAGCACTGTCTGTGCATTGCTGTACAGAGGTAACTCCTGATTTCTTTGATGCTAAACACTGTGATACTAATGTGCCATGAGAATGAACAGGTATATCTTGGAAGAGGGAAAGCCAGAGTGCTCCTTGAAGGCAAGGATTGTGAAGTTTCACCTTTTAAACTTTGTACATGTAGCTAGGCTAGGCTTTTCCTTGGAATGGGACTTTATACTTGGAAAGATCGAGGGTCGGAAAGAAGAGGAAGACTTTCAATAAGATGGAAGGACATGGTGACGTCAGCAAAGGACTTGATTGAGTTAGAGGTGATGAAGATGGTACAGGATAGAGCAAGGTTCAGATCGGCTGTTCTTAGGGTCACTAAGAGTCACACTCAACTTGATGGCACCGATCAACAATAATAACAATTACTTTTTCAATGCAGATCACCAAATACTCCTTCCTAGACTGCATCTGAAAATTTCAAAGAAAATTTTACACCATAGGTGACTCTTAATGGTGTTTGCAATACTGGAGACATAACTTCCAGATTTACAGCAACATAAACTACTACATTATGACAAACTTTCAGGTGAGTAAGGTACATGATAACATCATGAAGTAAACCACTTCTCTGTCAGTTCACCCTACTCTGGTGACTTGCATATGCTGTGGTGCTAGAAGCTATGCTACAGGTAAATTCCACGTGAACAGGAAAGTTCCAGCAGATCTTTGAGACTAAGAACCAAGAAAGCATGGCTGATCATCAACTTCTGAAATTACAAGTCTCTAAAAACTCTCTGAGCAAATAAACCAAAAAATTTCTTTTCTTTTCCCAATGAATCCTAAAGATTTAACTCTTTTTAAAAGAATCCAGGGACAGAGATGCACAGCTGAAAGATAAAAGGGGTATGATAAATAGAATTAATCAAGCAGTTAATTTAGTTACTTGCACAGAGGGATTTATTTTTATGAAGTTTTGAGTATTAGTATTGTAATAAATTTTCTATTTTGAAGTTCTATGATTTCTTAAAAATATAAATGAAAGGAAGACAATTACACAAAAGAAACTTAATTATATAGTCAAGCAAAAGAAACTAATGTCTCTATTGAGGAAAAAACCTCCTAAAAGCAATCAATAAAGAATATGTTACTCAAAGAGGATATTAGATTTAATACTATCTATAGTTATTTATTCAGCTAGGAGGATTTTACTTAGTCTTTAAAAGAGTAAATTTCCTATGGAATATTTTTAACTCATCTGTTTATCTACGAGAATTTAACTGTATATATAAAGCATCATGTAAATGTTTTTAGAACTTTATAAGAAACTAACCCATTTCAAGTTTATTCATGTATTGTTCTTGTTGTTACATGTTCTAGAGTATAACTCATAGTGACCCTATGAACAACAGAGATTAACTCAGCCCTATACTGTTCCAGTCTCACAATTTCTGACATATTTGAGCCAACTGCTGTCACAGTGAGGTGGAGGCTCTACTTCTCTTTCTCCTACAGTCCACCTTACCAAGCATGATACCATTTTCCAGGAATAACCTCTTCTGACAATTTGTATATGATATGAAGCTTTGTCATCCTTGACTCCAAGGATCATTCCGGCTGTGCTTTTTGTGCTTAACATTATTCATGTATAAGGTGTGTAAACTGATGGTAGTTTTCATTTTTTTTTTCATTTTGCCTTCCTGAAAATTTTCCATAAGCAATACTTTAAAGTGAACATTTCTATCTGAATTTTGAGATGAGGTATAGGACTTTCTATCCAGACTACTTAATGTTTTGTATTCAATGCTATTTTGGAAAAGTTTACATTTTAATTCTTTTGTTTCCTGATTTGATTGGTTTTTGAGTGAAAACTACAATGAGATATGAAGACAAATGATTATCTTAAAAAGGATTAATCCTTAATTCTCATTAAGGATTTGATTGCTGGTTTATTTTCTAAAATATGGTATAAAAATAAACCAAAAATATTTATCTCTGAGCTAATTTAGAATTTTAATAATTACAGTTGTCATGGTTGTTTAATACCCCTGAGTTGGAACCAAACTATAGTTTACAATTTAGCAGGTTCTCAGAAACAATAAATCACAAATACCCCAGTGTACTGTAGTTATAGAACATTTCTAGTATTGTTTTGAAAGAACTGAAGAAAAAATGGCAAGTCTTAAGTTGAAGGTTTCTATGGGAAAACTATCAAATAATGCAGAAAGCATCAAAAGAAGGTTGAAAGAATACATGGGATCAATGTACCAAAACGAATTGGTAATACCGCACTATTGCAGGAAGTAGCACGTGACTAAGAACCAATGGTACTGAAGAAAGAAGTCCAAATTGCATTGAAATATTGACAGAGTATAAGGCCAAGAAATTTACGGACTACCAATTGAAGTGTTCCTATAAACAAATGCAGAACTGAATGTGTTGATTACTTTGTGTCTAGAAATTTGTTCCCATCCCAAAACTAGCTGACCAAGTAGATGTGGAAATCTTTGAAAAATGTCATCAATATCATTTGCAAGTACAGCATTGCTGAAGATTACAAAAACACAACTAGAATAGTACATAAACCGGAAACTGCCAGAAATGCAAGTTGGATTCAGAAGAGCGCATGGAATGAGGGTCATCATTGCTAATATAAAATGGATCTTTGCTGAAAGTAGAGCATAATAGAAATATTATAATTTGTGTTTTATTGACTATACAAAGACAACTGACTATATGGACCATAAACAATTATGGCTATTATTTAGAACAGTTTGTTGTTGTTGTTGTTGTTGTTATGTGCCGTTGAGTCGCCTGCGACTCATAGCGACCCTGTGTACAACAGCCCTAAACTCCGCTCTGTCCTGTGCCAATCGCACTGTCTCTGACACTCCCCTCCCA
>NW_006399859.1:211119-227694 GCF_000299155.1 Elephantulus edwardii
CCACAATCAGCTCCTGGCCTAGTTTTCACAGCTGATATTGAGCTTCTCCAGCTGTTCTTTCCACATATGTAATCGATCTGATTCCTATGCATGCCATCAGTAGTCATTCCAAAATACTTAACTCATTTAAAACCTGTATCTCAACCAAGAAGTCATTCAATTATAGGAAGGAGGGTGGTTACTGTGTGGTTTAAAATCAGGAAAAATATGCATTAAGTGTCCATTTTTCTTATCTATTTAATCCACATGCTGAGTAAGTAATTCAAGAAACTATATGAAAAGGAATGTTGCGCCAAAATTAGAGGAAGCCTCATCAATAGACTGTATTATGAAGATGACATGGCTTTGCTTAGAGAAAGTAAAGGTAGACTTAGAGAAGGTAGACTTCAAGCACTTACTGGAGAAGATTAAAGACCACAATCTTCAATATGGATTCCATTTCAATATCAGCAAAACCACAATATCACACACACTCACACAATCTTCTCTTTAGTGAACTGTAGGTAATATTGTGTTCAATGGAGAAAAGATCGAAGCTGTCATTGATTTTATTTTACTTGGATCTACAGAACATATTGCACCGGGCAACTCTGATTTCAAGCAACACTTTAAACTCTTGAAGAACAAGGATCAGTTTAAATAGAAAGGGGCACCTGATTCAAGCCTGGTATTGTCAATTGCTTTATATGAACATATGAGCTGTACAATGAATAAGAATTGATGGTATTGAACTGAAGTTTTAGTAAAGAGTACTGTATATACAATGGCAACTGATGAAAGATCAAATCTATCTGGGAGGAAATGAAACTAAGCTACTCCTTAGGCAAAGATGATGAAACTTCATATACGCTGGTTATGTGGTCAGGAGAGGCACACGTTCTTAAAAAAGAAATGCTGGGGAAAATAGAGGGCAGTGAAGGAGAGAAGACAGACGCTTAAAGAGACAGTTTAATATAGTGACTAAATTAATAGGCTTCAGCATGGCAGAAATCGTGAGAATGGTGCAGGAAAGCCCGAGATTTCTATTTCAATCTGTGGCTCATAATGCTGCTATGAGCCCTAGTTCATTTCATATCACCTAATATTTTACTTGTCTTGCTCTTATGAATGCATGATCTTACACATTGACTACATTATGCCACATTTTCTTCAGCATTCAAAGAGTAGATAAGCATGCACACAACTAGAATATATATACACACACATACACACTATAGAGTTATATTTGGTATATGGTCAAAAAAGAAAATATCTGTTCTGTACAGGTCAAACTCCTCAGATCTAAGCTGGCCTGACTCCTCCCATTAAGATTTAGAATCTTAGAAAGCCAGTGGAAGGGCGCTATGAGTTGTGGAATTAGCTCAATAGCATTGAGGCTTTTTTAATTTAATCCTTACAGCCATCTCTGAAATTTCCACACCTCGCTTCAAAGTCCCAGCCTCTTCACCAGCAGCCCAAGTGTCATGCTATCTCCAGAGACCTACACTGAGACCCTTTGTGTGCTCTGTTTTCTTCACGTATAATATCACATTACTATTCTGTAACTATTTTACAAAGCTGCTCTAAGAATGAGTGAGATGAAGAATGTGAAAGAGCTTTAAAAACTTTAACATCTTTTATTTCCTCAATTCTCAATTGAAAAGGATTGGACTAGATAACCTCTGAGGTTCCCAGAGCTCAGGGATTCTATTATCTGTGATTTATAGGCTTACTAGTCAAATAGCTGATTTGTGCTCCAAAGATCTTAGTTTATGATAAGACAGACTCTAGTATGAATTACATAAACTAATAAGTGTATAGAACACACTCAAAATAATTGAGAAGATTCTTGGAAACAATTTTTTGTCAGGCTAATGTAAAGCTTAATTTGTTTTAAAGGTCTCCCAGTTTTGTTTAGAGCAATGAATTCTAAATGAATAACCAACATATAAAAGACATCAAGGTACTAATAGATGATGTTGTCGTTATTATGTACTGTCAAGTCGGAACTGACACAGTTGACCCTCCTGTGGTTTTTCAAAGGGAGTTAATCACACAAGAGGAGATTGCCCATCCTTCTGGTGGTTTCGAACTACATGCCTTTGGAATTGCAGCACAGCTTCTTGTCTCTAATAGATGATAGAATTTCTTTTTTGCTAAATCTGAGTTGAACATTTTACCTCAAAAAAACAACAAAAAATATTCTATTTGACTTGTAATTGGAATAGGAAACTATTTTTTGTTTGTCTGATAGTAAACTTTTTATTTATTATTTAAACCTTAAATCTTGGCATTAAATGATCGCCATAGTGCTCACACCAAATTGAAACAATTGAACTTGCTGCTGGCTGGTTGTTTCTTTCTCACAGAGACCTTCTATTGGGTTTCCAATTTGTAAATCAAAGCAGGAGAAGATTGTCCATGTTCTTCCTCAGGCCACTCAGGGGTTCAAACCACAAGAGCTATGTGGAATTTAAGTTAGTAGCATTACTCCCTACAAAATACAACAGTTACTTTATTTAAAGTAAAACTACATTCTTACAACATATTGGTATTTCAGACATGCTATAATTTGTAGACTATTTCATTTTTATTTATGTGCAAACAAAATTGTTCTTTGATTATTTTTATTCTGAAGCATAAAATTTTAGCTTCGTGATGATTACTATAGGTCTTAGTGACTCTCTGAAATGGAAACAAAATTCGTCCTCCTGGTTCAACTTCCAGCCAGACAACAGAGAGATAAAGGAAATAATAACATCAGAGAGGCACTCACTCCTTAGAACAACTAGTCATGTAAGGTGAAAACTGCAGCCTTTGACCAAAGATACAGCCCAGAAAAGCAGGAAGGATTAAGCTAGAAGGATTAAAGGAAAAGAGAACCACAGGGAGGAAGTAGGAAGAGCATGACAGTTTTGTCACAAGACTAATTAATATTATGAAACAAAATGTACATAAGTGGGTGAATTAAAAAGTAATTTGCTTTTTAAAGTTTTACATAAATCACACAACAAAAAAACCTGACTTCCTATTCAATTTACTTGATATTCAATTTGTCCATTTTAAAATATGGCTATTTTAAGGAATTTTAACAGTACAACTATCTCATCAATCTGTTCAAATAAATAGTTATAAAGCTCTATCAGAATATAATATCTTTGGAAATCAAATTGTATTTTGTGCAGCATTATATTGTCAATAATGAAAATTTTCCTACAAAACCTAACATGTTTAATATCAAGTGATCGCTTATGGTTTAGTGGAAAGGAGTTATGTTGCCAACTCCAAACCAGGTAATTTGAGTCCACCAGCTGCTTCTTGGGAGAAAGATGGGGAAATCACAAACACACACACACACACACACACACCAATCTCTGAAATTCTGCTGAAGGGTTAGCTTAGCATTGTTTTCAACTTGATGACATATAACACCAACAAGATATTTAACAAAATCTATTGAAAATACAATTAACACATTCAAATGCTAAAGAAAGATTTGATGTATGAAACCACACAGGAGCACTTCAGAAGACCAGACAACTAGAAAAAGAATCACCCATGGAGAGCCTTATGGTGCGTAGTTATACCTATAATCATTACCATGATATAAGGTTTATTAAAGAGAAACAGATTTACAGTATATAAGAATGTACATCTCTTCATTAAATTAATAGTTTACTTATTTATTTTCATAGACCTCTGATTTCTAACAATCCTGTTGCTAGTGTGGCCTGAGGCTAGAAAAAGCAGTTAGTAACCACTGACTTTTCCCTAGAAATATTCTCATTGACTTCAGTTCTCATAATAACTTGTCATTAAGAGGAGAGATATTTAAATCATTAAACCTTGGATGTATTAAATTCAGTCATGATTTTTGTTTTAAGGCGCTTTTGTGTGGTGGGAGACAGTGGGAATGATTGAGCTCATCGAGTCTGAACCACTCCTTGGTTTTTAAATCTGGTTGGGCCCGCGCACCACAGACCCTTGGATCTGGCTTTAATTGTTTTTGGTCAAACATTCTTCTAAGTGGTATAGCAGTCTGTCCATTTGCAGTACTGAGGTAACTCATGGTAGCTGTGATGATGAACACTGTGACACTGATGTATCAAATACGATAATGGTTACCCTTGGGGGACAGTGTTTGGTGGAGCTCCCCATTTAAAACAAGCTTGGTATCAGGAGTGGCATCCACTCTCGAAATAGCTTGCCTCTGGAAACCCTATGAACTTGGAGAAACAATGAAAGTTATACAAGTATTCAGTTCTTTTGTTCATAGGTTGCTATGAGTCGTCTACGACTTGACAGCACTTGACAACAAGAACAAGAAGACTGCAAATAGGGGATTTTGAAATGAAAAGACACATACTCATTTCTTGACAATATGATAGATTTTTTTTTCATTGCCCTGCTGCTAAGTAGATTGGAGATGTAATATTTTACTGTAAAATTCACTCTGACCTATCAATAGGTATAAAATACATATTAAAGGTTATATATGTATATACCCTAAAATTGTAATCTCTTTAACCATTACACTAATTTTTCATAATGTTTTTATTGTTACCATGTGCCATAGAGTCACCTTCGACCTATAGCAACCCTATGTACAGCAGCTCTGAAGCCTGTCCCATCCTGAGCTAGTCTCACTATTTCCAACACACCAACTCTCATTGTCCCAGTTACAGTATCAATCCATCTCATCTGGGATCTTCCTCTCCTGTACTCTCCCTCCACCGTCCCGAGCATGATGTTCTTTTCCAAAGACTGGCCTCTCCTAGCCAGATGCCCATAGTATGTGAGATGAAGCTTCAAAATCCTAGCCTCCAAGAAGAAATTTCACCCTTTTCAAGACAGATCTATTTGTTTTCTTGGCAGTCCATGGTATGTTCAAGACTTTTCTCCAACAACACATTTGAAAGAATTGATTCCTCTTATGAATTTTTCATAGTGTGTGGCTCTTTGTTTCAGGTGAGAAAATAGATGAAGAAAAAGCTGTGTTTGATCAAGAGTTTACTGTAATGTAAATCCAAATCTGCGCTCTTTGCATATCTGACCACAACTACTTCTAGATTAAGACATTACAAAAATAATCTTTATACTGGTAGATTCAATTATTTTCATTTCTCTAGATATATAAAGCATAGATTGCTAAGGTTCAGAATCTGTGTAATTCCTCTGATTTAAAAAAAAGCAAACTGTAAGGAATGATAGAAATAGTATCTTCATAATTCAATGAGAATAGTCTAAGGGATCAGCTTGGTTCAAATGTTGATTCTGCTCTTTAAGTTGTTTCATAATCATGACAATTATTTTGAAACCCTAAAGCTCTAAGTTTACTTATATGCAAACTTGGTAAGCCAAATTAAATATATTTTCACAAATAAAGATTGTAGCAGCTATTAAAATCTATACCTCTTTTCTCTCTGGTTCTTTCTCTCCCTGCCTCATATCTCCACCTCATCAAGTTAACATATGATTAAAAAATTATCAGTAACATAACACATCTAGTGAAGGGCTGCAGCTTTTCTTTTTCTGTCATCTTTGAAAGAAGGTAACAAGAGTTGACACCTGCACAGTGTTCTGTGAAGCCCAATATAATAACCCTCACATAACAGGCTGTGCTCAGGGGAAGGTAGGAGCTGCCTACAGAGGAAATAACAGCAACACTCACGCTCAGATATTCCCTTCCATTATTTTCACTGAAGAGATTAAAGCATCTGTTGGCCAGGACATACTGCCCTCTAATGAAAAGCAAGCACCTGTCGCATTCACTAAAGTTTAGCAAAGGATGACTTCCTGTAATGTATCAGCTGAACTTTCTGCAGATCATCAGAGAAACCAAGAGAAAATAAAATGTGGTAATGATGCTGGAAGGTGGAAAAATTCCTCGAGGTCCAGTCTGTGCACAGATACTTTTCTGGGTGACAGTACTCTTTACAGTGAAGTTTATTGGTTGCACCCTAAACAAACACTAACCACCTTAATTAGGCAATTGCTTTAGGAGTTTAAGATCTCATTCTCTCTAACAACAGGTGACCCTAATAAACCATCTTTTGGTATGACAATCTGTTTCTTTCATGGATCTTTATAATTGGAATTTGTGGAAGAGTTTAATAGATAATTTAAAATTTCTATTTTTTTTCAACATTCTCCCAAACATTTACTTTAGGAATAGAGTATTTTTAAGTGAAATTGGTTATTTAAACAAAACAAGCAAATGCATAAGACATTTGATTAGAGACAATTGAGAATTTTAGAGGGTTTGTTGTTTTATTTTTAGTTTTAAATATCTCAGCTCTCATTATTTCATTATGACTGTCTACATTATAAATGACCATCAGTAAAATGGGAAGTCTTTTTCCTAGACTCACTAAATGCCTCTGACATGAATTTATGAATGCTAAAACCTTACAGGAGACACATTTGTGGTACAGCTTGTGTTATCCACACAAAGCAGTGGAAGTGTGAAGGGAGAAGTTCTTTGTCCAGGTGTCACTCTCTGGATTGAAAGAGAGCACAATAGAAATGACCTTCTAACTGTGTTGACAGTGAAAATATTACTGAGAATGAGGAGAGGTAGTAAAATATTCCTTTTAATAGTTTGACTCACATAATAACAGACAGAAAAAGAGGACTAAAATTAGACAGAAAACAGGCCAGTCTTTCAAAGAGTGTTTTATACCTTTCACTATAGAGTCTTTCATTAACATACATCACTCATCTTCTGAAGTCAAACAATGCCTATTTTTCAATGTCCTAAAGAATTGATCAACACCAAAAAATTTCACAACGCCCTATATGAATAAGAGCCAATGGTAATAAAGGAAGAGTTTCAAGGTACATTGAAGACATTGACCAAAATAAGGCTCTAAGAATTAATGAGATACCTGATGTCATGTTCAGCTAACAGAGGCAACCCTGGATGTGCTCACCAGTAGATTCCAGGAAATTTAGAGGACAGCTATTCAGCCAACTGACTGGAAGAGATCCATATTTGTTCCAATTCCAAAGAAAAGTGATCCAACACAGCATGGAAATTATTGAATGATATTATTAATATCACATGCAAGCAAAATATTCTTGATGACCATCCAAAGATGGCTAGAACAGTATATCGACAGGGAAAGATTAAAGTGCAAGTGGGTTTAGAAAAGGCTGTAGCACTAGGGATCTCATTGCTGATATCAGATGGATGCTGGCTTAAAGCAGAGAATGCCAGAAAAACATCTATTTGTGTTTTGTTGACTTTGAAGACATTTTATTGTGTAGATTATAACAAATTATGGCTAACATTGAGAAGAATGGAAATCCCAGACCACTAATTGTGCTCATACAAAATCTATACCTAGATCAAGGAACTTGTCCTAACAGAGCAAAGGGACAGTGTATAGTTTAAAATCAGTAAGGGAATATATCAGGGATATATATTTTTTCCATACCTATTCAGTCTATATGTTAAGCAATATTTTGAAGAGCTGAACTCTGGGAAGAGTGTTGCATGAGAATCAGAGAAAGACTCTTCTGAAGCACAACCAGCCTTATGCAAAGGACACAACTTTGCTTTCTGAATGTGAGGAGGACTTGAAGCACTTGCTGCAGAGGATCAAGCATGGCAGTCTTTAGTGTTGCAAAAACAAGAAAACACAAATCCTCACCACTGGACCAATAGGCAATTTCATGGAAGGTTGAGAAAGGGTTAAGGTTGTCAATGATTTAATTTTGTTTATATCAACAATCAACATCTGTCACCAACAGTCAGGAGATCAGGAGAGATATTTCACTGGGGAAGTCCTCTGTCTCTAAAAAATACTGAAGAACAATGATGTCAGTCTAAAGACTAAAGTATGCCATATTCAGGCCATCTTTTTAATTATGTTCAATGCATCTGAGAGCTGGACAATGGATAAAGATTATAGAAGATGAAGTTATGCTTTTGAGCTTTAGTTTTGGGAAAGAATACTGAATATCTTCATGAATTGTCTAAATAACAAAAGGATATAAGTTGGGAAAAGTGCTGCCAGAATTCTCCTTGAAGGAAGATAGTGAAGCTTCATCTCACATGCTTTCTGTAATTTGCTAAGAAAGATTGTTCCTCAGAAAGAAATATCATGCTTGGAAAGGTAGAGGGATGGTGAACAAGAGGAAGATCTCCAATGAGATTAATTCACTCAGTGACTGCAACATTGTGTTGGAGTGTCAGAGATGACGAGAATACACAGGCTAGAACAGGGCGCAGGGCTGTGGTTATAGGGTCACTATGAATAATAATCAACTTGATGGCACTTAATAACAACTGTAAAAAGAGCAATGGTTACATGGGGAGCACCACATTTCACCTTTCCCAACTTCACAGGGGAAAATCATCCCTTTCCAAAGCACCAAAAACACAAAACCAATTTCCATGAGATGAGACATGTGGCCCATGCTCCCATGCCTCCTGCCACTCATTTCAACACTGTTTTGCTGGGCCCATAATATGACAGCTTAAAGACCCCACAGAACTATACTTGGGGAGTCAAAAGGTTATAATCTATACTAATAACAGAACACTGTCAAGACATCCCCAAAAATGTGTACATAGGCACCTCAGCCACAAGCCTCATGACTCTAACTGATCCCAAGTTCTCAGTCCTGCCAAGATTGGCTTCCCTACCTATATGTGCAACAAAGTTCTCAGTCCTTCTAACATTGACCTGTCTCCAAGCCCCACTCAAAGTCCCATCTCATGTCACTTCTGCAGTTCAGTCATAGCTATTACTTCCACCCTGCAGTGTGTCCCACATGTCTTGCCTCTTCTTTACCAGGGAAGGGAAGGTCTATTCCTCCTTCTAGTGGTGGAAGATCCTAATTCTGCAGCTACAGCTATTCAATTTATTGGTCAGTCTAGACAGTCCTCTTGTAGATTGTTGAGTTTCTCCATCTTTCCCTGGAGGGAGCACCCTGGCTCCACTTTCTCCAAGACATATTTGTTTATTCTCTTTGAAATCCATGGAATATTTAATATTCTTCTCCATTACTGCAATTTAAAGGCATCAATTCCTCTGTCAGATTTATTCATTGTCCAGCTCTCAGATGTGAAGCAAGCAATTGAAAAGACCATGATTTGGATCAGGCACTGCACTTCTACTAAACATTCTAATCAGCTGTGAATGTTCCTCATATATTGGACTAGGCCTGATGATATGTACTATTTACTATAAAATCTACATGACGTCAAGATTCCATTTTAATTTAGATTATCTCTAGATATAAACCTGTCAGAACATACTGCATTTACTCACCACTAGGCCAATTGGCAAACCATGATAGATAAAGAAGAGACTGAGATTATTAATAATTTCAGCTTGGTCAGTTCCACAATTAACACACTTGGCAACAGTGGCCAGGAATTCAAAAGACAAGTTGAATTAGGAAAGTTTGCTGTCAGGGATCTCCCCACAGTGCTGACGAACAAAGATGTCAGTCTAGAAACTAAGGTGTGCCTGACCCAGGCCATGGTCTTTGCAATTATTTGCTATGCATCAAAGAGCTGGACAATGAATAAGGATGTCAAGAGAATTCATGCCTTTGAATTGTGGTGCTGGAGAAAAGTGTTGAATGTATGACGGACTGCCAAGAAAACAAACAAGTCTGTCCTGAAAAGGGTAAAACCAAGTTTTTCCTTGGAGACAAGGATTTTGAAAGCTGTTTCACATGTTTTGGGCATCTTGCCAGAGGGACCAGTCCATGGAGAAAGACATCATACATGGAGGGTAGAGGGACAGCACAGGAGAAGATTACTCTGGATAAGATAGGTTGACACAATGACTAGAGTAATAGGGACAGGTGGTTCAGAGGTAGTGAGATTGACTCGGGATAGGACAGGGTTAAAAGCTATTGTACGTAGGATCACTATGAGTCACAGACAATAACAAAGCCCATAATAACAACAACAGGTAAATTTTGCTTCCCCGCCTCTTCTAACTATAAAATGGAACTATTTCATTCTGGTTTCATTTATTCTTCTTTCACTCCATAAAACTACCTCACTGCTGTCAGGTAGATACTCATAGAAGACCCACCATTAGGTTTTCCAAAGCTGTAAATCACACAGGAGGGGATTGATTGCCCATCTTTCTCCCACAGAGCTGGTAGATTTGAACCATCTACCTTTGGGTTGGCAGTGCAGTTTCCCACTGTCTAGGCCAGAGAAGCTACTTCATACAGGATTTTTGTGATTGGACTCTAAGTTTCTTTTCTTTTTCTTGCAAATTTTAATTCTCTGAAGTGACAAAGTTGAATCACTGACTGCAAAGCTGTGTCTGAAAATGACAAAGTTAAATCACTAACTAGAAAGATGTGTTTGAAAATGACAAAGTTGAATCACTGACTGTTCAGGCGAGGCAAAAGGGAAACTTCTAAGGGAGGTTGACGTTTCTTGGTGTAAAACAACTAAAACTGAAGGGATCCTTATAAGGGGTGCAGGAGAGCTTTTCTCCTTCAGCGAACTCTGAGATGAGTTGGGTGAGCGGAGTGGCTTGTTTAGATAGGAGCTCTGATAGCCTGGTCTATAGGAAATTGTTCTACTAACTCAAAGACCACATCCCCTCTGGCAGCTGGACTCCACCAGAGGTTCCACAGGAAAAAGATGAGCAGTGTCCTCAGGCGTGTTTTACAGCCTTGGAAACACAATGGAGGATCAGTTATGAACTGGTTTCAAATGTATGGCATTGAGTTGAGTTTGTGTTTCAAATGGCAGTAAAGAAGAATTAGTTTGGATCCAATAATAGAGAATACTGGGTTTAGTCTACTGTGAATCCGTGGTTCTGTTTTGAATCAAAATATTGTTCTCCACTAACAAAACAATGATCTTAGCCAGACGATCAGAGCTTGGGTATTGAGGTAGTCAATGACTTGTCATTAATACATATTTTTTCAACAGGCAACTATGTCTCTTGCATTTAATTTTATAAATGTTTAGCTATGACATAGTGTCACCCTAAACTTGCAGTTTATTACTTAATTCACATCATACACCATTGACCTCAATTTACAGTTTATGAATGAATTCACATCATATGAACAACTCATTCACTTATGAATGAATTCACATCACTCCCCGCTTGCCATTTGACTACCACTGAAAATGAATCCACTTCACACATGGACTCCTCTTGTATTTGGGCCATTTTCATTGATCTTTCCTTAGTATTCCTTCAAATGTCAGAAATGGATAATGCCAATATATTTTGCTGAAGATTTTTTGGAAGTAGATTTCAAGATTTCTCTCCTACTCTCCCTAGGTCCAGAAGCTCTCTGGAGACCTGTTTATCATGAGTGATTCTACGGGCATGTGCAGGCCTGTTGACTCAGCTTCCTGAAGCAATGGCAACAAGCAGCCCTCTACAGGATAACCACGTCATTAGCTTCTTCATTAAGCAAAGCAAAACAAAACCACATTTGTGAGACATTTCTTAAAGCACTTCATTTTTAAAATTCTTGGAAGAAATGGCTTTTAATTACCAATCATAAAGGAGACAGGTTTGTTCCTGAACAGTCTAAGCTTCCCAGGAAGACTTCCAAAATCCTTATCGCAAGGTAGAGAACAAGAGCTAGCAGATTTTCAAAGTTACTTTTCTCCACTGTTGCTGCTAGTTTCTCATTGTCAAAGTTATTTTAGGATGACCCTGAAAATCTCAATGTGTCTTTCATTTTTCAAAGAGAAGATGATTTCTGGGCAAGCTTTCCGTTAATTAGCTTAGGTGTCAGTGGAGTCTTTATCTAAAGGCTCCAGATGTTAATAGACTTTTGGAAGATTTTATGAGGAGAAATGAAACATAGAAACTATGGTATTAATAGGGACAATGTCACAAAGAGGGAAATATTAAGATAATTTATTTGTTCACCTATTTATACAGTGGTATATTAATATGTTAGAAGCAGGAGTGGCATCCACTTCCTAAACAACATGCCTCTGGAAACAATGAACTTCAATAAATGTCAATAGTTGTAGAAGGGCTTCAAGCCTTTTGTTCACAGGGTCACTATGAGTCTTGCTTGACTTAAAGGCAACAACAATAACATATTAATAATGATTTTTCATACTCAATAAAGTACAAATATATGTATTTTTTTTCTTGTATTTTATGCTTTCACCTACATCAACAATGATATCCTTGATGCCGTGGGCTTTTTTAAATTCAGCTTGAACACCTGGCAGTTCTCTGTCAATGTCTAACAGTTCTAGCTAGTTTGTAATAACCTTCAGCAATATTTTGCTTGCATGTGATATTAACGATATTGTTTGATAATGTCCACATTTTGTTGCATCATCTTTCTTAAGAATGAGAACAAATATGGATCAGTCAATTGGCCAGACATCTGTCCTCTGAATTTCCTGGCGTAGACTGTTGAGCACATCCAGGACTGCATCTGTTAGTTGAAACATGTCAGTTGGTATTACATCAATTGCTGGGCCCTAATTTTTTGTAAGTGGCTTTAGTGAAGCATGAACTTCTTTCTTCCTTTCCATTGGCTCTTGATCATATAGTACTTCCTGGTGTATTTCAGCGTTGGCCAATTCTTTTTAATACAATAATTCTGTATATTATTCCCATCTTTTTGTCATGCTTTGTTTAAGACTTTGCCCATAGTATCCATAGAAGCCATAACAAATTTGAAATAATAACTAGAAATTTGCCAATAGAATACAAGTATGATGGCTAATTTTGAGTAGGCTATGAGTCTCAGTGGTTTGGCAAACACAATACCATCACTTTCTGTTTTGTAGTTACATATGAGCAACCACTCTGTTAAAAAGAGGCTTTTCTTAAGGATGTGGGCTGTCTTCAGTATGTAAATTCTCTGGCAAAGCTCTTTTTTCCTTGTATTTGTACTCTTTACATTGTCTGAGCTTTAATTCTTGGGACATGACCTTCAGATCTGATGCGGGACATACAGAGAGTGGATCTGCTAACCCACAAATTTTGTGAGCCAGCAGAGCAGCTTCCAGTCTGTTTCCTGAACTACACATTTGGGACTTGATCAGTCTCTTCAGTTGCATGGTATTTGTGATGAAGCTAAAAGTAGGATAGTTCTGGTGGCCAAGTGAGTAAGGAGTTGCACTGACAACACAAATGCAGGTGGTTCTAATCCACTAGCTGTTCCTCAAGCAAAAGATGGGCAATAACTTCTCATGACATTTACAGCTTCTGAAATCTAGAGGGTCTGCTGTGAATTAGTTCAAATTTGAAAGCAATGAGTAAGGTAGTGACAAGAGTAAGAACCAGTACTTTTAATTTCTTTCTCTCTCTCCATCTCTCAGTCTCTCTTTCTCAATTTGTGGATGGATGGATGGATGGATGGATGGATGGATGGATGGATGGATGGATGGATGGGTAGATGGGTAGATAGACAGATTTTCCAATCTAACTTTTAAGTGTCTTTTCAGAAGCAGATAGCTGGTAGATTCAAACTACTTACCTTTGATTTGGAAGTACAAGTCTTTACCATAAAGCCAGCAGATCTCCCTAGAGTAGACCAAAGCACTGGTAAAAGGTCAGAATTGCCATACATGTGTTGTCACATTTTATATTTGATACTTTGAGCAGATTTTTAAAGTTCTGCTCAGTCTTAGCTTCTTCAATTGTTAAAAGAGGATAGAAGTGTCAATTTAATAGAGGTTACTGTTCTCATAAAGTCAAACATGTCCACTAACGGCTGAGGTGAGGCTGTGGCATATGCAGTTATCCTCATCACCCTCCACAGGGAGAGCTAGAAATATGTGTGCGCCTGCAGAACGTCAGCTTCAGTATGGGTGAGCAGAAGTATCAAAGACCTCCATTCTCTCATCCATGCCACCTTATTAACTTGAAGGAAATTTGATAATTGGCCACTGCACCTTATAGCAGTCAATTTTTAAAACACTGACTTACAAGCAATAGAAAACAGATTAAACTATCTCTCAATTTATGTCTTAACACAGATTACCAATTAGAATTTGAGGGAATCAATTGCATTTTTTCCCCTTGAGACATTTCATCAATACATTCTACTACATTGTCCCCGGGTAGACGTATATCAATGAGAATATAACTCTTTAGCTTGTTAGAAGGGTGAATCAGCAGATCTGGGATAAAGAGTCACATAGGTTTGTAAATGATCCAGCTAGTTTCATGACCCCTAAACAATTAGGCAGTTTAGAATTCACTGCCATCAAGTCAATTTCATGTCATAGCAGCCTTCCATCCAGTTTTTGAGGCAATATATCTGGTTTGTTTTTTTGGTTTTTTTTTTTTTGAGGCAATATATCTTAAAGGGAGGAGACTGTTAATCATTATTTCCTTTGGAGGAGCTGGTGGATTTGAACCACCAGGGACTCACAACGTTTTAGTTATAGACTACATCATCAGACTTCCTCCATCAATAAAGTAAAATCATTGCTAAACTGCTTAAATGTGTAATATTTTAAAAAGCTACACAACATGGACCAGTCTTTGGAGAGGGACATCATGCTTGGTAGGGTGGAGGAACAGCACCCGAAGGGAAGGCCCTCTATGAGGTGGATTGATTCAGTGACTGGGGTAATCGGGATGGGTGTGTCGGAGACAGTGCAATTGGCACAGAACTGGTCAGAGTTGAGGGCTGTTGTACATAGGGTCACTATGAGTGGCAAGCAACTCAACGGCACATAACCACAAAAACACATCATAATGACTCTTAAACTTAATAGATAACAGATGTTGTTGTTGCATTTCATGTCAAGTAGGACCCATAACAAACCCATGAACGAGATATCTGATGCCATCCTCACGATTTCTGACACACTAGAGTCCATTGTGACAGTCACTGTGTCAGTCTATCTGGTTGAGGGTCTTCTTCACCAACCCTCCACTTTTCCAACCATGATATCTCTTCCAAAGAATAGCTTCTCCTAGCAACATGCCCAATGTATGTAAGACAATGCTTTATAATCTTTGTCTCTAAGGAGCACAATGGCTGCACTTTCTTAAATAGATACTTATTCATTCTTTTGGAATCAATGGGATATTTAGTACTCTTTGCTAACACCATAGCTCAAAGAGATTCTTCTTCTGTCATCTTCATTAATTGTCCAGCTCTTAGATGCATAGCAAGTGATTGAGAAGACCACAGCTTGAATCAGGTGCACCTTAGTCCTTAAGTTGACATCCTTGCTTCTCAATAATTTTTCAAGGTCATCAACTGTAGATTTCTGCAAAGCAATACATCTCATGATCTCCTGACTGCTGGTAACAAGGGTGTTGATTGTGAATCCAAGTAAGATGAAGTTGCTAACAGTTACAACCTTTTCTCCATCTATCATGATGTTGCCTATTGGTCCAATGGTAAGAATATTTCTTTTCTTGATATTGAGATGTAATCCATACTGATGGCTATATTTCTTGGTCTTCTGCAGCAAGAGCCTCCTCACTTTCCACAAGCACGTTTGTGTCATCTGCATAACACAGTCTTCCTCTGGTCCAGATGCCATATTCATCTTCACTGAGTCCAGCTTCTTCAATGATTTGCTCAGCAGACAGATTTAACAGGTATGGAGAAAGAATACAACTCTGAAACAGTTCTTTCTTAATTTTAAACCATGTAGTCCCCTTGCTCTATTAGTAAAATAGTCCCTTGGTTTAGGTGTAGGCTTCACAAAAATACAATCAAATGCTTTAGAATTGCCATTCTTCTCAAGGTTAGTAATAATTTGTTGTGATCCACACAGCAGAGAACAGATAGCCCTTTTTTAAGATCTGCTAAATATTATACTAATCAATAAATTTTTTTAAAATTCTCTATTTGTAAAACCTTTAGTTGACTTAGATTGAGATTGAAAAAAGTCACAGAAGCTATTTACTGTTTTGTATGAAATAACAAACACTGATTTGCTTTCATAATATAGACCTCTAACAGATATGAACAGGGAGTTCTGGTAACCTAGTGAGTAAGGAATTGCACTGCACACGCCAAAGTTTGAATTCACCAGCTGTTCTGTGGGAGACAGAATCCTGTGATTAAAAGTCTGAACACACAGTGGAGAGTCAGCTATAAACAACTTCTAACGGGATACCATATAGCACCAACAACAGATAGCAATCCACAGCTCTCTTGGTCTTCGCCACAGGGCTTGTGCAGCTAACCCAAAGCCTATACCTCATTGGTGGCTCAAATTCACCAGCAACTCCGCAGGATGAACATAGGCAACTTCTGTGAGACTGACAGCTTCAGAAATACAACGCAAGTCAGCAACATGTTGGTTCTGACGCGACAGCAATGGGGTGGGGGGGTTAGCTCTTAAGAGCATTCCTTAAATGTAAAACTTAAGACAGGGCAAGGTTCAAGTCTGGTTTTCACAGAGTCTCTGTGTTTCGTGATTTGATAGCACCTAACCAGTGAATCCCTACTGTACGGGAGGAGAATGTAATCTATTTGCCTTGCAACAAATTCAATCTTCAAATATTATTACTGATTTCATTTACTCTGATTGCATGCTGACCGAGAGCCTTATGTTAAAACACATTTTTTACAAAACAACCATGAGAGGGGAGCTCTGGTGGCCTAGTGGTAAGGAGCTGCAACTACAATCCCAGAGGC
>NW_006399859.1:228674-244937 GCF_000299155.1 Elephantulus edwardii
CACATTTTTAAAAAGTTTACTAAGTGGCTACTATGTGTCATATATGTAGTGATGAAATAGACTATTGTTGTGATGCTCAAGGAATTTACATCGCATTCAGAGGAGTCACATAATGCACCAGTGAATGCATAAGTAAAAATGATGGCTTTAGAACACAATAAAAGTGATGAAATAAAACAGACAAGACAAAGCTTTCTCAGAGTGGGATGCTGGCCAATGAAAGTCTTCCTGAGGAAAGGACATTTTAACCAAAGTTCAATGATGAGGAAGGATGAGTCACAGCAATGTGGTGGCAATGACACTGGTTTTTGATAGCAGGAGCTTATTGAGATAAAAGAGAACAAATGTGAAATGAGGTAGAAATAAGCTTGGAAAACTGGAGAAAAATAAAGAAAAGCAGTATTTCTAGAGAGTAAGGAGTGGTATGAGTAATTGGGGAAAGTTCTAGTTGCATTTTGTCCAGTTGCTGTTTTGGGGTTTTCTCTGTGTGTTTTTCTTTCCCTTACACCAAAACAAAAGCACATAAAAATTTTTGTTGCAGAAAAAAATCTTCTCAAACTGGTGTTAAATTAAAACTTTGAAGGATCTAAGCAATGAAAAGTTTATAGTGTCATTTCCCCAAAGACAATTCAATATTAAAACAATAAATACTAAACTATGAAATGGAAGTCTAACAAATTTCTGATGTTTCCCTTGATAACTATTATAGGCGATATTAAAAAAGCACCTGACATCCATCTCTTAACTTTCCTTCCTGCAACATAACCTTGAATTTGGGTGGTGACTGCCAGGTCTCTAAGTCACCATACAAGTGTCTCTTTGCAGCTAGAAATAACCACCTGACACAGGTATTGCCAATAAGTAAGCCATCAGCAAAGTGCCAAGTGGTGTGACCTCTCTCCAAGAACCTTCCTTTTTCTCTCTAACATTTTCCTGTTGGGCACATCTAGAATAGCCATTTCAAATTATGTTAGAACCTGAGTCCCTGATAACACTGCTGTCCAGCTGAAACAGAGTTAGAAACAGTGTATTCTCTGAAACCTGCTTAGATAGGAAAGCAAGTGCCATTTATACTTTTATAATTATTTCTTACTGTTTTGTCATGTGTAACACGTTTTGGCCCCTAATTTCTACAAGTCTTTGATGTGCATTTGCTTTCTTCATTCTGGGTACACACAGCACTGTGGTCAGTCTAGTTACTTTGAACTCAATGAACAAAAACAGAGGAGCTAACATTTATTGCACATTTAGCAAGAGCCAGGCCATAAGCCCCGAAAGTCTACTTAATCACCTCAGCAACACTCTGAGGCCAGTGCTGTTAACATCCACAAAAAACAGATAACCAGGATGAGCAGTTTTAATTCATCCAAGGCCACACAATCCATGGGTAGCAGACTTAGGATATGAATCAATTCCAGGAAGCTTGACTCTAAATACGCTATTAGAATTACTGAGTTGTTTGATTACACAAGATGGAATGGACCTAAACAGTGAGATTTCATAACGAATTTTGCTTTGTACAGGTTGATAAAAAAGAAGAAATGTACTGTAATTGTCTCCAAGGTAATATATAAGCTAATTGCTTATATTTAAGTTCAGCGTTTATGTATGCATATGTAAACATTTTTACAGTATCATTTATGGATAGTTTTTCATGTAAAAAATAAAATATCAATTCTAAATGAAATGTCAAACGTTAGCTTCATTGCTTTTGTAAAACTATGTAATATAATTTTTATTCCTTTGGTAGTCTAGTGGCAAGAATCTGTGCTACAACCCCAAAGACAAGCAGTTCAAGTTGACAAGCTGCTCCACAGAGAAAGATGGGCAATCTCCTCCCCTGTGATTAGCTGCCTCTGAAAATCCATTGGAAGGTCAGCTGAGTCAGGTCTGACTCAAGGGTACACCGCCACTACAACAAAGCTATATTAAAGAAAACAATGATAGAATGTTAAATGACAAAACCCAAAACCAGGGGGCAACCTATTAATTAAATTTATTGAGCACAGTGTGCTTTTATTTGTTTTGGAAAGATACATTTGTGAAAACATTTGAACACAAAGACTGTAGCTGTAAAAATATTCTTTTTAAGTCAGAGGTCCCTTGTTGCTATGGCAAAATTTCAGAACCCTATGTACACAAGAATCTCATGCAGTCAGCTTTTAAAAATAATGTATTTGCAGTCTTCCCAATTCAACTCTATACAAATATGTACAAGGAAAGCAAACAAATTAATTTAATAATAGCAAATCTCTAAGCAAATGTGATAACTGAATTGTAGTAATTCAAGAAAACTATCTCATAGTTGATATATCATTCAGTAAGTACTGTTGTTGTTGTTGTTGTTGTTGTTATGTGCTGTCGAGTTGCCTGCAACTCATAGCGACCCTATGTACAACAGCCCTAAACTCCGCTCTGTCCTGTTCCAATCGCACTGTCTCTGACACTCCCATCCCAATTATCCCAGTCACTGAATCAATCCACCTCATAGAGGGCCTTCCTCTCCTGCGCCGTCCCTCCACCCTCCCAAGCATGATGTCCCTCTCCAAGGACCGGTCTCTCCTCACTACATGTCCAAAGTAAGTTAGACGGAGCCTCAGAATCCTTGCCTCCAAGGAGCCACCCGGTTTAACCCTCTCCAGGACAAATCTATTTGTTTTCCTAGAAGTCCATGGTATTCTCAGTACTCTTCTCCAGCACCACAGCTCAAAGGCATCAGTTCTCCTTCTATGCTCCTTGGTCATTGTCCAACTCTCTGATGCATAACAGGTGATTGCGAAGACTATGGCCTGTATCAGACGCACCTTAGGATTTAAAAAAATAGTAGTATTTTATTAACTATTAATATCTCTTTAGAGAAATTTCCATAACTGTGTAAATGTATTTAAAAATTAGCTTTAATATGAGCTGATCCTGCATTGTAAATATTTCCTTTTACATCACTTGACAGAGAAATATTTTAATGAATTTTAGTACTTAATTAAGAATGTTTTCATAGTGATGTGTTGTTGAGTTGTAACTAACTCATAAGCTGACCCTCCAGTGGTTTTACAAAGGCTGTAAATCATAAGGAATGAAATTGCCCATCTTTCTCCTAGAGAGCAACTGGTGAATTTGAACTGCCTGCCTTTGGGTTCTCAGTGAAGTTCCCTATCCAATAGGTCATCAGAACTCCTCAATTAAGAATACACTTGTACACAATGAAAGAAAAAGTGTCTGCAATATTTATCAAGTTTTAGAAAGTCAATTATTTTACAAAAGGAAAAGCAATTCTAAGTGAAAAGACTCAAAAGGAGATTACATTGAATGATATTTCTACACATGGAGTAAAGGAAAAGATTAATCAGTGAACTAAAGTTGAAGAACTATAGATAATATTTAAGATACTAAGTGGCTAAGTAAAAGTGAATTGTAAGAGTGAACTATAACAAAAAACACTAGGATAGCGGCAGGAGGGTGCTTTCATCGATGTCTATTATTTTAGGTAACTGATGAGTATTTAAGACAAATACAATATGGAGGTGTTAAATTAATTGATATTCCGTGAACATGTTCATAAATCTTAAAAATATAATTATATGATCAATATTTATTCTTAATTTTTTGGTGCTCTATGTGATAAAGAGATAAATCTGATAAATAATCTGAAAAACTTTTCTGGAGAACAGTAAAATGATCTGTTTAAATCTTTCGATTCAAATTGTTTGATATTAAGAGAGAAAAAAATATTATAGTCCCATTGTAAATGAATATTCTCTGCTCATTGGTGGTAGTAAAATCTACTTTTTGTGTATAATACCTTGAATGTTGGTACTAATTGCACAAAATAATTGATAGAATGCCAGAAATCCCAGGATGAGAGTGTGTGCATGTATGCATTTTTTATGCAATTTTTAATACATAATGTCAGAGTTCATGAAACACTTGAACTACTTTTAATTGTCACTGACAGTGCATAAATGTATGTTTTTGCAAGCACACATATCAGCAATTACTATCATAATTAAATTACTATGATAAATAATTGATGCGTTTGGATTGTGGTGCTGGAGAAGAGTATTGACTGTGCCATGAGCCACCAGGAGAACAAATAAGTCTGTCTTGGAGAGAGTGAAACAAAGTTTCTCCTTGGAGGCAAAGATGTTGAAGTTCTATCTAACATACTTTGGGCACATGGCCAGAGGGGACCAGTCCCTGGAGAAGGACATTATGCTTGCAGGGTTAAGGAACAGCACAAGAGAAGAAGATCCTGGAGGAGATGGATTGACACAGTAACTGGGATAATCGGGTAAGTGGGTCAGAGACAGTGAGACTAGCTGAGGATAGGGCAGGGTTCAGTGCTATTGTACATGGAGTTGCTCTGAGCTGTGGGCAACTTGATGGCACATAACAGCATCATGATAAAGAAAATAATTCCTTTGCAATAGAATATGTTGTTGTGTGCCATCAGGACAGAACTGACCATAACTGATCCTTCCAAGGGTTTTTAAAGGCAGTAAATAGCATGGAAAAGATTGCCTATCCATCTTTGCTTCAGTATCTCCTGGATTGAAAAGATAATGAAATTTCTGAACCATCTTTCCTCAAAAATAAATATGCAACCTTAGTCTCTATTCAATATCTGATGATTTTATGACCTCTGGTTTAACAAAGAATTATTCATTTTTATGTATGTTGTTGTTGTTAAGTGTCATAGAGTTGCCTTTGACTCATAGTAACCCAATGAGCAACAGCTTTGAACCCCATCCTCTCCTGAGCCAGTCTCACAGACTCTGACATGCCTACCCCCATTATCCAGATTACTATGTCAATCCATCTCAGCCAGGGTCTTCCTCTCCTAAGTTGTCCTTCCATCCTTGTAAGCATGATGCCAAACCATCCCTTCAAAATCCTTGCCTCCAAGGAGAAAAAGCGTCACTCCTGTAAGAATTATGTCTCAATTGAAGACAAAAGTGCTATATATGAAGAAATAAAAGCCTGAATTTAATCCATTAAAACATCTGTTGTCATATTATAAAAATAGTGGAAACAATCCATGAAAAAGACAATTTTGTTGTTTGACCTTTCTATCTAAATTTTACCTTAGTATAATTAAATTATTGATCTGCATCACACCAACTTGAAACTTTGTCAGAGGAAAAAACAATGATTACTCTTTCAAATCTATGCAAGTAGTTAGATAATTATGCATGACTTCAGTAACTGCATGTACTTGAACTAATTGAAAAGGCATTTAGGAAACAGTTGTTTGTGCAAGTACTAGCATAGCTTTTTGTTATTAGGGATTTTTTAAATAATTTCCTGAAGACATAGAGACACAGGCTATCTTGAATTATAATCTAGAAAATAAGTCATGTCTGTCCTAGAGAGGGAGAAACCAAGCTGCTCCTTGAAGGAAGGATTTTGAGACTACCGTCTTACACACTTTGGTCATGGAGCAAGGAGGGACCAGTCTTTGGACAAGGATATCATGCTTGGAATGGTTGAGGGACAGCACAAGAGAGAAAGACCCTGGACTACATGGATTGACACAATAACTGAATTAATGAGGGTATCAGAGACAGTGAGATTGTCTCAGGATAGAGGAGATTCCAACCTATTTTGAATAAGGATGACAGGAGTCATAGTTGACTCAATGGAACATAACAACAATTAATTAGTAGGCAGTACAGGACCTTGATTATAATCTCCTTAGATTGACCATTATTTTAGAGAATGCTGTTCTAAAAAGTTTTGTTTTAAAAAAAAACACAACACGAAACTAATTACAATCCAGTCAAGACCTACACAAAGTTGCCCCTTCAGTCAGTTTCCAATGCTATATAAATCACACAAACTAAGATTGTCCATCTTTCTTTCTCAAAGTCGCAGGTAGATTCTAACTATCTACCACCCTCCTGGTGCATCCTTTGAGCATAGCTCCTACAGAAAAGAGTACCATCTGAAAGATTCTTTGTAGGGTAAAGGATAGGAATTAGAATGCTGCAATTTGAAAATACGGATCATGAGGAAATTTGTGTTAAGTACAGTGATATATGGATTGTTATCCTATGTGGGAAAGGTCAATAGAAAAATATTAACATATTCTGAAAAAATACATTCACTGCTTAGGGTGTAGTGACTAGCACTTGTCAATTGAAATAAGCTATTTCTAAAGATAATTTCTCTTGTAGTTTTAAAAATAATTTTTATGCTTTCTTAGAAGTCTTTTAAAAAGAGGAAAGGAGAATTTTTTAATCTCTCCTCATTTTTTAATATTTCCTGGAACCATTCTTCATAATCTATCATGGCCATGAATATTTTAACATCACCTCTAAACTGCTAATCCTTATTCTAGTTAGAATTATATCTCAAGGAGAGAAACTGAACTGAAATATTAAGCAGTTTTCCCCCTTATGACTATAAAGCCCATCATCCTTTCTTAAGGCATGAAAACATAATATCCAGGATTTTATTTTTAATTTATTTTAAAATGAATTTTTAATTTATTTATCCAGTATCCACATAAAAAAATGTAAACTTTAAATTAAGACCTGATATTTCTAAATTATTTCCAAACTGTGAATGTCATTGATATTTAAAATTTTTACTTGTTACATATGTGTGGTAAAATATATTTTCACATGTCCACCAAAATAATTAGCTATAGAAAGCAATGTGACTCACATACTTTGGGCATGTAATTAGGCAGGATTCGTCCCAGGAGAAGGACTTGGCTGGTAAAGCATAAGGTCAATGAAAAACAAAGCCCTTAAGGAGATTGAGGGCTGCAAACTGTAAAATGGCCAGAATCAGACAACCTTTTGTTCTTTTACAGGTAAGATCACAAAAAATCAGGATCAACTTTATTATTCAATATGAATGTCAAAATAAATTCCATGCATACCCTTTCTCTTCCTTTCTTCTTTAGTTAGTCTTTCTTTTATTATATAGTTCTAGAAATCCTAAATAACTTCTAGTTGCCTACAATTTCACCCATCTACTCCATTCTCTTAAGTCTGAAATGCTTCCGTTTGTCTAATCCCTCAAACATGTTCCTGTCCCAGTTGCTACATATCCTTCCTTTATAGGAACTTCCTATACAAACTCTTCTCTGGGAGTTGAAAATGAGTAGATTTGCAGATTTTAATTTTTGTTCTTGTAATAGTATGTATTTACCAAACTTCACTATTTTATTTCTTCTATTTTAATTACCAGCTTGACTCGGTCATTCTCATGAAACTCTAAGGACTCTTTGAAGGGCAGTAATTCTAATAGTTCAATTTGTTGCTAAAACTCAAACTCTTTGCCTTCCAGTTAAAGCTAATACAGCTCACTCTTGAATAGATTTCCAAGTCTGTAAACCACGTATGAGGAGATTCCCTCTATCTTTCTCCTGTTAAACTGTTAAACAACAGTTGTTGGATTGGAACCTTGGGTCTTTGGGGTAGGCTACCAGAGCCTTCTAAAATAAACAAACATATGAAGCACTGAAATTTTTATGGCTTAAATTGGGTGCATCTTGATCTTTAAAATGACATCTTTGTTCTTTAGTACTTTGAAGAGGTCTTTGACAGCAGATTTGTTAAATGCAATATGTTCACTGTTTTGCTGTTGTTTAGTTGCTTTCTTGGAGATAAAGTATTAGTTTAATTCAAATCAGCATGTTTAAGCAGGATCCACACAGTATGCAAAGACATGATTACTGTTCTTAAGTACTGTCAAATCGAGTAAGACTTAGCAACCCTATGAAGAACAACTCTGAGCTCTGTCTTATCCTGTGTCAGTCTGACAATCTCTGACACACTGGAGCTCATTGTTGTACTCACTGTGTCAGTCCACCTGGTTGAGAGCCTACGTTTCTTCCATCGTCCCCCTACTTTCCCAAGCATGACATCCTTCTTCATAGAATAGCCTCTCCTACAGGGAGCTCTGGTAGCCTAGTGGCAAGAAGCTGCACTGCAATCCTAGAGGTATGCTGTTCAAATCCACCAGATGCTCTCTCTCCTGCAGAAGGAGGCACAAATCTCCCCCATACCAGTCAGATCTGATTTGACGGTACACACACCCCAAAAATAATAATAAAATAAAAATAAATAAAAAAAGAATAGCCTCTCCTAGCAACATGCCCAAATTATGCTAGATGAAGCTTCATCATCACTGTCTCCAATAAGCACCCTAGATGCACCTTTTCCAAGGTGTGTGTATGAGTGTGTGTGTGTGTGTGTGTGTGTGTGTGTGTGGACATATATACTTGTTCTTTTGGCAGTCCATAGAATATTCAGCATCCCTCTCCAATTCCACAGTTTAAAGGCAGTAACATTTCTTCTTGTCATTATTTTTGTCCAGCACTCAGATGTATAGCAAGTAATTGAAAAGACCATTGTCTAAACCAGGGACACCTTACACCTCAAACTAAAATTACTGTTTATCAGTAATTTGGAGAGGTCCCTGACTGCAGCCTTTACCAGTGCAATATATCTCCTGATCTCCTGACCACTGGTACCAATTGTATTGATTGTCAATCCAAGTAAGATGAGGTTGTTCACAGTTTCAATCTTTTCTCCTTCTATCATGATGTTGAAGTACAGCAGTGAGAATTTTTTTTATCTTGACATAGAAGTAAAATCTATATTGAAGGTTACAGTGTCTGATTTTCTGCAGCAAGTCTTTCAAGAATTTCTTACTTTCAGCAAGCAAGGTTGTGTCATCTACATACAAAAGGCTATTAATGAGTCTTTTTTCAATCCTGAAGTCACATTCTTCTTACTTTTCTATACATTGTTTAAAAAAGTGATATTGATTTCTGATTTGTACCTTACTCTGAAATTGTGAGTCTTCAAAACAGCTAGTACCCAGCAAGTGAAGGACTTCCTTAAAGACAACTGATAAAACACAGCAGACAATACAAGAGCAATAAGCCTGTGAGCAGCCTGAATTTATAAAGATATTTGAAAGTCAGCTACATCTTAGAAAATGTACCTAGTTAAATTAAGACCAGAATTAGCTTTTTAGCAATGTATATACCCTATAATTTAAGCTGTCTGAGTGTCTAGTGGCCTATTTGTTCTCCTAGCCATCGATGGTATAATCAATACTTTTCTCCAGCATCACAGCGCAAAGGCATCAATTATCTTCCTATTATCCCTAGTCATTGCCTTGCTTTCTGATGCATAGTATATAACTTTGTATGTAAACCAGTATAAAATAAAACATATACTCAGTTACAATAATCAAATAAAGAAAAAAAAAGAGTTGGTAGACATGGAAAAATTTCATGAAAGAAGGTGCCACCATGAGGCAATGGTTATAGAAGAAGTTCAAGCTGCTTTGAAGGCATTAGCAAAAATTAAGCCCCAGGAATTTATGAAACGCCAATTAACAGTGTTCAACAAACAGATATAGCCCTGGATGTGCTCATCAGGTTGTGACAAGAATCTAGAGGACAACTACCAGGCCAGCTAACTTGAGGAACACACCCATCTCAAGAAAAGGTGATCTGACAGAGTATGAAAATTATTGAACTAATACCACATGGAAGCAAAATCTTGCTGAAGACCATACAAAACTTGAACAGTTCTTTGCAGAGGACTACTTAGAAATATGAGGTGGGTTTAGAAGAGTCCATGGCACCAGGGATATCACTGTAAATGTCAGATGGATGTTGGCTGCAAGCAGAGAAAATATCAGTCTCTCTGTTTCACTGAATATGGAAAGGTCTTTGTGGATCACAATGAATTGTGGCTAACCTTGAGGAGACCAGGAATCTCAGAACACCTAAAAGTGCTAATGTGAAACCTGTACTTAGAACAGGAAGCAGTCATCAGAACAGAGCAAGGAAATACTACATAGTTCAAAATCAAGAAAGGAGTGCATTAGGGATGTATCCCATCTCTACACCTTTTCAATCTATATGAAAAATAGATCATTCAGGAGACTGGGCTTTATGAGGAGGAATGTGGCATCAGCACTGGCAGAAGATTTATCATAACCTGTGTTATAAAGATGACACAACCTTATTAACTGAAACTTATTATTGACTTATTATTAATAAGAGGGCCTGAAGTATTTGCTGGAGAGGGTCAAAGACTGTATCCTGCAATATGGATTGAAAATCAATATCAAGAAAATGAAGATTCACACCACTGGGCAAATTGGCAGCATCATGATAGTTGGAGAAGAAATTGAGATTAACATTTTCAGCTTGTTTGGTTTCACAATCAATATTCATGGCACCAGCAGTCAGGAAATCAAAAGATAAATTGCACTGAGACAATTTGCTATTTTTGCTAAAGAGCAACAGTATCAGTCTAGAGACTGAAATGAACCTGATGTAGGCCATAGTCTTCTCAATTATGCATCATGCATCAGAGAGTTGGACAATGACCAAAGAGGAGAAAACAACCTTTGAGTTGTGGTGCTGGAGAAAAATATTGAACATACTCTGTACTGCCAAGAGAACTAGCAGATCTGTCCTGAAGAGGCTGAAGACAAGCTGTTTCTTGGAGGCAAAGATTTTGAGTCTCCATTTCACATGCTTTGAACATGCTGCCAGGAGAGACCAGTCCTTGAAGAAGAACATCATTCTGGGAAGTTTAAAGGAATGTGCAGAAGAGGAAGACCTTGGATGAAGTAACTGGGATAATGACAATAGGTATGTCAGAGACAGTGAGATTGGTCCAGAATAGAACAAGGTTCAGAACTATTTTGTATTGAGTTGCAATGACTCGTGGTCGACTTGACAGCACTTAACAATTACAACAGGTGGGCTTTAGTGAAAACAGTTGTTTAGGGGAGGTGAGCCTATTATTTAAAGCAGTTGGGGTACAGAAAGTAGGCCTTTTAAATTTGTAACAGTTTTTTGGGCATGAAAAGTCTCTTGTTTAATGCATTTAGTATCCTAATTGTTGGCCTGATTTGTTATTAGAAATACAAGGCTAAGTTGTCAGTTTGTTTTATTGGGAGAATACATTGTTCTAATTAGTATAGCACTTGTCAGTCAGTTTGCTGTACTGAGATAATGTGTGGGTTGCTGTGATGCTAAAAACTATGTGGCCAGTATTTCAAATGCCACAAGTGTCACCCATGATGAACAGATTTTAGTAGAGCTCTCAGATTAAGACATACTAGGAACCAGGATTAGCCATCTACTTCTTAAATAGCAGGCCTCTGAAAACCCTATGAGCAGAAAAGAAACATAGCTAATTATAGTATTAGATGTAGAGCCCAAATTGGAAGTCAATTCATATGAAGAGAAGAGTGGCAAACATCCTTTAATAATTGGAACACAGAAATGTATGAAGCATGGATGTTGGAAAACTAGAAGCTGTGAAAAATTAAACGGAACACATGAACAATGACATTCTAGCATTAGTGATCTATTATGAGCTCTGAGTAAAAAGGTAAGCCATTCTTTAAAGGAGCTCATGGTGTCAATTTGAGCTCCCTGTTAGAGGAAAGCCACCACTATTTTCTTGCCTACTTTAATCACTGGTTCAATCTCTTGAACGTGGCAGGGATCTTACATGTGCAGTAAATTAAACCAAGTCAAATCACCTAAGTAAAGAAAAAAGAGATGAGGGAATGTATTGGCTCTCATTGTTGAAAAGATCATGTATTAACGTGAGGTAAAAAGAGCTTCAAGCACAGTTGGATGTGGATGTAGGAAGTTAAAAAATAAAATAGCCTTTGCATTCGGTAGATGTTTTTTTTTCTGTCTTGTGTTTTTTATCTTTAGTCACGAGAAGGTTCTTCATGGTATAAGTTCCCAAAATAATTCAGTAATAAGTCTGTAATCGTGAAGATGGTTTTACATAATAGATCACAAAATATTGGAGGTCAGTGTTTAAAAATTTAAAAAAATCACTGTCCTATTTTAATTCAATTCCACTTTGGAAAAAAATCTTTTCCTAGCTTTGAATATTTAGTTGTAGTGAAATGTGTTTGTTAGGTGAGTTTGGGGTGGCAGAGTCCATACAGAGAGTACCTTTGCTAGCTCAAAGGTGGTACCACTCTAGCACTTAGACTCAACCAGTCACTTTTGGGGAGGAGGATCCCTTACATATGATAAATGTTGTTGTTGTTGTTGTTGGCGTTAGGTGTCGTTGAGTAGAGCATGACTCATAGTGATCCTATGAACAAACTATCTGAACTCTGTTCTGTCCTATGTCATCCTCACACTTCCTGACACAGAAGAGCCCATTGCAGCAGTCACCATGTCAATCCACCTGGTTGTGGGTCTTCCTCTCCTTCACATATCCCCCACCCTTCCCAGCATTATGGCCTTCTCCAAAATACAGCCCCACCTAGTAACATGGCCAAAGTATGTGAGTTGAAGCCTCAATTCCTGCCTCCAAAGGGCACTCTGGCTGCATTTTCTTCAAGATAATCTGTTCTCTTGGCTATCCATGGGATGTTCAGTGCTCTCCTCCAAAACCACAACTCAAAGGAATAAATTCTTTTTCTGTCATCATTATTCATTGTCCTTCTCCTGGATGCATACTTAGTAATCCTCGGAATGAGAAAGACTATGGCTATTTATAAGGTAGATTCCAAAAACATGCTGAAGGGTTAGCTCTGAAGAGTTATGAGCTGAGCTCTTGATATTCTTTTTCTCCTCAGATTATACACAAAGTGGCAAATCTTTCAAAACATGTTCTTAAAGGAACACTTCAACTTAAGGAATTCTTAGAAGTTTTAGAATAATTTAAAAATACAGATGTATTTCCAATGAATTTCAGTAGTCATTCTTTTTTTTAAACAAATCTTTTACTTAATTGGCTTGTTATGCATCCTGTTTCCACACCTTTTCAAACTATATGCAGAACGGATCATTTGGGAGGCTGGTCTTTATGTGGCTTCAGAATTGAATGAAGACTCGTCAACAACTTGCAGATGACATAACCTTGCTTGCTGAAACTGAGGAGGACCTGAAGCATCTTCTGCAGAGTCAGGAATTGCAATCATCAATATGGACTGAAGCTCAACATTAAGAAAACAAAGATTCTTAACACTGGGTCAATTGGCAGAACCATGATAGATGGAGAAGAGATTGAGATTGTCAACCATTTCAGCTTCCTTGGATCCACAATCAACAATTGGCACCAGCACCCAGGAAATCAAAAGACAAATTGAATTAGGAAAGTCTGCAGCCAGGGACCTGTTTAGAGTACTAAAAAGGAAGGATGCCAATCTATACATTAAAGTGTACCTGATCCAGGCCATGGTCTTTGCAATTACTTGTTATGCAACACAAAGCAGGACAATAAATAAGGATAATAGAAGAAGAATTAATGTCTTTAAGTTGTGGTGTTAAAGATGAGTATTGAATATATCAAGGACTACCAAAAGAACAAACAGGTCTCCTCTGGAGAGGGTGAAACCAATTTGCCCTATAGAGGCAAGGATTTTGAAGCTCTCCTTCTCACATACTTTGGACATGTTGCCAGGAGGGCCCAGTTCTTGGAGAAGAACATCATGCTTGGAAGGGTAGGATGGGAAAACTTTGGATAAGTTTGACAAAGTGCCTGGAATAATAGTGGCAGGTATGTCAGAGACAGTGAGATTGGCACAGGATAGGACAGATTTCAAAGCTGTTGTGCATAGAGTCACAGACAACTCAACAGCACATAACAACAACAACAATACCTATTCTCAGCCCTTCTCTTCAAGTCCTGATGGTAGAGTAAATACTGCATAGGATCACTGATGTTAAAATGGGATAACTGAGCAAGGTATTTATAGATTTTCAAAATGAGCAGGGGCAGGGGTTGAATGGGGTTCAATACGCAGAAGTGTGGGGGGGAAATCCTTTTTATGAGCTGACTTGCCCTATTTGAGATATCATTAACCTAAATCTAAGTTTTTCTTATAAATCTGCTGTTTTTCTTTAAGTTTTACATTCCTAGGAATTTATTATTTATTGAAAACGTCTTTAAAGAATATTTGCTATTTTTCTTCAAGTTTGACTTTCTCTATTATTGTTGTTGTTATGTACCATTATACTTGCAATTCATTTTACATTAGCTCCGAACCCTGCCTTATCCTGAGACAATCTCATCATCTCTGACAGACCTAATCCCATTTTTTCAATCACTGAGTAAACCCACCTCATCCTGGGTTTTCCTCTCCTCCACTCCTTTCAAGCATGATGTCCTTCTCCAAGGACTAATCCCTCCTGGACACATGTCCACAGTATGTGAGATAGAGCTTCAAAATCCTTGCCCCAAGAGAACAGGTTGCTTTCACCCTCTCCAGGACGCCTGTTTGTTTTCATGACAGTCCACAGTATGTTTAGCAACTCTTCTCCAGCACAACAATTCAAAGGCATCAATCCTTTTTCTATCATCCATCTTCAAAGATTTAGTCAATGTAAAATTAGGTGTTATATTGATCAACACTATAATCTGAGGATTTCCATCTGCTAGGAATATTTAGTGTGATCCAAGACCAATGGTTTCAAAATGCTAATACTTCACAGTGTACTGAGAACGTAAATTTTGAGGATCTAAATATTTATCACGTGTGCAGAAAACCCCCCTGTACTATTCTTGCTTAATACCAAAATGTTCCCAATCTTGATAGTGTAAAACTTTTTAATGTCTTTTTAATTGATCTATAATTAAGGGCATCAAATATTGAGTAGCAGCAATATGAAAAGCTTAGGGAACAAAATTTGTGTCCATGAATAAGTATATTTTCAAAATGATCTTAGATATAAATAAGTAATTTATGGTTTATGTTAATATATAAATCATGACATAATAAAGAGGCCTGGTAATAAAAGAATTTTCTTGAGTGGAAGTTTGGAAGTTGATGCAAATTTGTTTATTGGAAGAAAAACCTACAATCTATCTAAATGCTCAGACATTGAATGGTTCCTGGTACTTCATGTGAGAACACACTCATCAATTAAACAGCATTGAATGTGGCAAAATATTTTTGGTTATGAGCACATCTGTCGTCTAAATTTTTCTTGAGAGCTACTTGGTAAAAAAAGTAGATATAATTCTTTTTCTGTTACTTCTGTGTTAGATATTATGTTCAAAAATTGGTTGATTTGGATTTTCTACTCAGGAATTGAAAATGATAAGTAATAGAAACTTTAATTTCAGAGAAGAAGGGAAAAAAAGGCTCTTAACAACTGTTGGGAAACTTCTAGTGGAATTTTAGTAAAAATGCAAAAGCAAGAGCTTTGGTATTATTCATTTGTTAACCTGGTCTAGAAATTTCACAGCACTTGGAAACTTCCCATTTTTGCATAGTTCTTTTCATGCTTTCCTATTTATAAGACTCAGATGATTGTTCACATGGAGTTTCTTCCCTTCTTTTGCACTCCATTATCAACTGGGTTCTTTTGTTTACAATGCATTCTGCTAGACTTTGCTTGATCTAGGCTCTCAACATTATTATAATTGTATCCTTTTTTCTGCCTCAGCTGTTTAGGAGCAAATTTTCTCTAAGCAGGCTTTATTTCCAATGTTCCAAATCAGTTCTGTGACAAAATTAGGTTATATTTTTGTTTGGCATTATTGGTATGTGCTGTCGGGTCAGAACTTACTCATAGGTGACTGACTCTCCAGAGTCTTTCAGAGGCTGTAAATGGCCTGAGAAAAGATTATCCATCTTTTGATAAATACTGCATTGAAACAAATGAGCATGGAGCAATTAGTGTATTTGAACCACATGCCTTTGGGTTGACAGTGTCACTGCTTACCCACTATGACACCAGAGCTTCCTGAATTGGAATTAGTAGATTACAAACCACTAAACAAGTAATCTAAATTTCATGACTAGTAAATGGTGATGACTTGCTCAACCTTGGAAGTCCCTGGATGATTGAAGATGGCAGAGTATCGTTCTGACAACTCAGTACTGAGGAATTGCATGAAAGACAACAAACATTATTTAATTCAAGGATGGCTGGTGGCGTTGTGCTTAATTTGTCACCTTTGTAACTGATAAGTTAATGGCTTGAATCCATTAGCCATTCCACTGGAGAAAGATGAGCAATCTCCTCCCACAGACACACAGCTTCACTCACTCTCCATTATTCATTACTATTTAGTTGGAACTGACTCTTGGCTGACCCATCGTTGGGTTTCTAAAGCTGTAAATCACACAAAAAAGAGGTGATTCCCAAATCTTTCATTCAGCCACACTGGTGGATTTTAATGGCAAAGCCTTGAGTTAAGAGTGCAACTTCTTACGGACTCTGCCGCCAGAGCTCACGTGGAGGGTCACAATCAACTCCTTGGCAATGGGTTTACTTCAAGTATTTTTTTT
>NW_006399859.1:245243-259596 GCF_000299155.1 Elephantulus edwardii
GTTTGGAGAGTCTCTCTGAATGCACACAATCTGATTACCAAAATTATACTGACCCAACATACTGCTGACAGGTGCACAAAAATGAAAATATGTATCCTTAGTACAGTAAATGACAAAGAAATAACCTAGAGTTGGTAAACACCAGACACTGAAATAAAACTGCTCTTGGCTAAACCATCATCTGAAATGACTTGAAAGACGTTTACCCTACCAGAGTCTATAACTTTGACATGTGATCAGACACAAACAAATTTCTCAAACAGTTATGAAAAGAAACTCAGCTTCCCTATGGTGGAGTCCCTCTGCTTATAATCTATGACTTAGACCCATAAAAATATCTACTTATTTGGCATACACTATAAAACTCAACATTACTACATAAATACTCACGTACAAAGATTGTTTAGATTTCAAATAACTCACAGTTCCACACAAAGTTACTGAGGCATTCAGACAACTAACATTTATTAGTACCAATGAGCCTACAACTGGCCTGAGGTCATTTGTCATAATGGTGTCATATTCCTGGTAAGACTTTGTTATGTATGATGGTTCAGTGCTCTTTAGGTAGATAGATAACATAGAACTTAATTTTCTTTTTATTAATTATCTTATTATTTACACTCTATTTCATTATCACTTGTGTACTTTGTTGTTATTATGTGCCATCAAGTCACTTGCGACTCATAGTGACCCTATGTACAAGAGCCCTAAATGCTGCTTTATCTTCACCGGCTCCGACACACTTACACCCACCACTCTAATCACAGAATCGATCCCTCTCATTTAGGGTCTTTCTCTCCTGCACTGTCCCTCTACTCTCCCAAATATGATATGCCTCTCCAAGGATCCGTCCCTCCTTGCAACATGCCCAAAGGATATCAGATGAAGCTTCAGAATCCTTGACTCCACGGACCATTCCGGCTTCACTCTCTCCAGGACAAACCTGTTTGTTTTTCTAACAGTCAATGGTATATTGAACACTCTTCTCCAGCACCACAGCTCAAATGCATCAATTCTCTTTCTATCATCCTTAGTCACTCTCCAACTTTACAATGCATAGCACATAACTGTGAAGACTAGAGCCTGGATAAGGCACACCTTAGTCTCCAGCCTGACATCATTGCTCTTCAGTATTCTGTTTAGTTTAGGAGTCTTTAAAATATTTAACACTCAACAAAATTATCCAATATAGAAAAAATATTAAGTATTCAAGTGGGAAATATATCTTGCCCAATTAATTTTAATTAGGTACTGACTTTAGTTACCATATTTCTGTCACAATGAGCTTAAGAACAGACAGGCAACAATTGTGATGGTGGCCACTTGTAAGTTCAACAGGAACAAAACTCAAGACAGATGTAAATCTTATTGTTGCCAGAAAGTCTAGTATTCAAAATAAAGCCATAATCAAATGCTAATAATAAAATGATGAAAAGTTGAGTACATTGGGAACACTGTTGGGAATGAAAGAGAAATAGACAGACTGGTATCCCCTATCCTGGGGACCTTAATCACTATTTAAGGATCTACAAAGCATTTCATTTACTGTTAAGAACCCCACATAATATCTAATTAGAACAAGATACCCACTTAATGACAGAGAAGGGGTGATTGTAGGCTAATGATCAAGGGGTCCCTTTTGTCATATCATATCCCATCCACTTCATCATAACCTGAAAGCTTGACAGGACATTGGGTAGCCTAACCAAAACTATAATTGAATTGCTCTCTCGAGAGAAATAGTGTGAAAATACAGAAAAGAATCATTCAGAACATGATGTGTGAATTCAGTTGAAGGTTCAATTTTCTTAACAGAAAGTGCACAAAAATCTAGGACCCAAGGATAAAAGTAGGAGTGGTTCCTTGCTAAGTTCTCTAAGGAGAACTCTCATTTTCTTCTTCCAAGGCTGATTTGTTTGTTATTTTGTTGGTGGTTTTTTTTTTTTCTTTTTTGGTTTTGGGTTTTTTATGGCTGTCTATGGTAAACTCAATACACTTTCAGTAACACCACAATTCAAAAGCAGCAATGAGGGTTTTTTTTTATCTTTTAGTTTTTGTTGTAGTTGTTGTTACCATTTTTTTCTTAGTCAGCATTTAACTTTGAAGTATATGTGAAGCAAATAAACTACCATGACTGCTGCCAGGCTCACGTTAGTCTTCAAAGGGACAAGTTTGCTTTTTAGCACTACATGGAAGTCCTTGGAAATAGCTTTTACTTGATGAAAGATGTCACTTTATTTTCTGCCTGCTCTTGCCATGGCTATTGGTTAGTCCAATGAGTATCTTAGTCAAATGAAATACCTGGTAACTTTCATTTTTTCACAGTTTGTCATGACGTTATCTGTTCATCTTGAGTGGGAAGTTTTGTTTTCTTGATGCTGAGATGTTGACCATACTGAAGACTATAGTGTTCAACTTTCATCAAAACATATAGTGTTCATTATATGCATAAGGATATAAGACTGCTGGTAACAATGAAAATATGGTTCAGTTAGGAAAATCTTAAGTGTTTTTCTATTACAGTAATACATAAGTGACTTTTTGCCTCAACAGCAACCAAAAGCAACAACGAGCCCGATTATAGACATTAGAATGATCTCTTTTACAAGCAATACCAATATTATACATGACAGGGATGATATCCCATTAATCTCAGAAAGATTTGATTGCTGTAGTCAGCAGTGAAATATAGTGACTTTCATCTGAATTGATTAGCTGTGAATGGTTAACAATCTAATGTCCTTAGCATAATATTATTCTCTAGAGAGTGATTTCCTCCCCAAAACTTTGCCCTTGTCTTCAGACACTGAAATAAATTATTTTCTACTTTCCTTAATGCAATATAACTTGGACTTTTCACTTCAAGTGTAATTTGAGAGACAGGGAAAATTCATTCCTGGACCTGTCTTGCAATGAGAGCTGACGACTAGATGCGAGCCTATGTTTTAGAAGTACAATATGCCTGGTATGATAAGACCTTAGGCAAATGACAAAGATAGCATCCTCTGTATATAACTTTTCTTCTTTAAATGATCTGAAAAAAATTGACTATCTGAGTGATGTTCTCTTCCACTCTGAGACATTTCAGTTATATTAAATCACTACCCTCTGAACATTTGAAACTGCCTTTCTCACTGTGCTCTGGTGGTATAGTCTATAGGGAGTTACTGTCAACTCAAAGGTGATGCCTCTGTCAGTTCAAATCCAGTATGAGCCCTGCAGGATAAAGATGGACAGCCTCCTCCCATGCAATTTACTACCTCCGAAAAGCTGTTGGAGGGTCAGCTATGAGTTAGTTGAAAATCAAGGCAATGTGGCAGAGTTAGATAATCACAGGAACGGATGCCTTAAATATTCTGAAAAGGCATGCTTCTATGTAACTCCTATCTTAATGCAGGAGACCCAGTGGCAGATTTGAACTCAACAGTCATTCTCATTATTTTACATTCATTAATTCATTTACTTGTCATAACACTCCTCTTGTAAGCCATATAGAATATTTTTATTTCCCACATTGAAAAAAAAAAGAGAATCTGAGAGAGAAGGGAGAAAACTTGGAAAGAAATTGATGTCATCTACCTCCACAAAGATTTGAAACCCTATGGAGAATATCTACTCTGTCCTACAGAAAAGCTTTGAGTGGGAACTGACTTGATGGCAATGAGATTTTTAGGTTGTACATTGAAGCCATGATTTGTTTAATCACTTTCTTTTCTACTGGAAAATAGTCCTAGGAGGACTCTAAGTTTCCATCTGTATCGAAATTGGCAATCAATCCAGATGTTTCAGATGGTAAAAAAACTGTCAGGGAGCTCTGGTGGCCTAGTGGCAAGGCGTTGCACTGCAATCCCAGAGGTATGCTGTTCAAATCCACCAGATGCTCTGCTGGAGAAGGAGGGGGCAATCTCCTCCTATATCAGTCAGATCTGATTTGACGGTACACGTAAAAATAATACAATAAAATTTTTTAAAAAAACCAACGCTGTCATATTTTCTGAAAATGAACTTAACAAGCTATGAGACTCTGTGCTTATCTGCTGGACCACAATTCTTTGTCTCCTTCCCACATAATTTTCTTAGAATACATGATGGGACTTTTATAGAGGTGGGGTGAAGATTAGAGAAAGAAAGCACATCTCTAGCTTTGAGGTGGGATTGCAGAAATCACCTTAAAGATAAATACGCTATCAGTTTGATTAAGTGCAATCAAACAGTAACAGCAGTGCAGGAGGTTTATAAAAGCCGTGAGTTTATTTTAATTGAAGAATGTCTTCCAATCATGAATGTTAGAAAATGTATTTCTACCAAACAACAGAAACTTCATTCACACAAAGAGGCAGATTCACAGGTAGAGGAAGTGTCTTCTTCCCCCTCCCAGCCATCCTCATCATCATGGCAACATTTACTGTCCCTGATTAACAATCTGGGTACTGTTCTTATTATTTCATGTGCATTAATTCATTGACTTCTCACAATACTCCTCCTGCAGAAAATATGGACTATTTTTATTCTCATATCAAAGAAAAAAATCTTAGAGAGAAAGATAAGAACTAACTAGAGATTTTCATAACAGCAATTAATGCATTCACAGTTCAAGCACAGACAAGCTAATTTGAGGATTAAAGTTTAATTAAGTTCTTGATTTTCGGTAGTAGTTCTAGCCTAAGTTAAAGTATTAGATTTGCAATTGCTCAAATTTCATTTTCATGATCCATAAAATTGGATAAATAACATCTTAAGAAGATATAACATAAAAGAGTGTGAAATAAAATGTTTTATATAATGCCTAAAAGTGAGCATTAATTAGCATGTTAAAGTGGTATTTCAGAAAGAGTGTGTGTGTGTGTGTGTGTGTGTGTGTGTGTCTGTGTCTGTGTGTGTGTAAGAGAGACAGAATAGGCCAAAATTATAATCAAATATGAAGCTTCCTTAGAGAGTAATTTAGATAGATCATCAATAAAGGAGACTTTAAATGGAAATATCTAATTGAGCTAATGAGATAAACAATGCCAGAGCACGTAAGACATGAGGCAGGTCCCACATTTTGGTGTCCTTATTTCTGCTCCAAAATATTGCAACTTGTTTATTTGTCTGCAGCCTCTCTCATCACCTAATATTAACCCTATCCCTTTTATTTGACAATTCAATGAAACAGAGAAGTAGTTCTGTCAGAATTGGGATCACAAAAGGAGTTAATAGTTCAATTCAAGTCTCTTCTCTGACTCCTTTTCTATATATACACTTGAGTCCAAAATTTAATAATACTGAAAGCTTTTCTTCTGCTACAGTTTCCTGAAAAGTGTTTATTTGCCTGTTGTTATAAAAGAACTTTGGGCAGCTTCTAGCTTTGTACAACATACAGTACAAGAGTCCTTGGATATCTATATAACAGTGTATTATACTGAAATGTTTACCTCAAACTATCAGTTTGACAGAGATTACACATTAGGTCTGTGACATTGTGTTCTCATCAAAAAATGCTGAACGAATCAGAGTAAGGGCAACAGTTCAGACAGAGGTTACAAAATTCACTAGATCAGCTTGAATGGGAGGGGAGCAAATGTACATTCAACTTTCTCATTTTATACTCAATGTATCAGTAACACTGGGGGAGTAACAGCCATTTGCCTCTATTTTATTCTCTGACATCTGGTGTTTCTTCATCTCTAGGAGGTCTGAATGTACTCAACACAAACAATGTAACTTTACTTTTAAGTTTGCAAAAATCGTACACCTAACACTAAAGGTATGAATTGGATATCCCAAAAGTAGAAGATAAATTTTAAAATACATTGTTTTAACCCATCAATGCTTGATTAGAATTTTTCATTTTAATCTCAAATTTTCTTTTAATCTCTCCCTTGCTCCTTCCCTGGAAGAGTTAGTTTGCAATTGGAATTTGCTGTTGTTATTGTTAAATTTATTTTGTGCTTTCAGTTTTATCTTCACACATTTCACCTAAAGTAAACTATCTGCTTTGTCTGCACTGTCTTCCAGATGACAACGGAACAGACCAGGTAGATTTATTTCCTCTTTATCTCTGGTTACAATATGACAGTTAGCTACTACATTTCATTTAGTTTATTTTTACATTGTTGACGCTGAAGTATAAATCCACTGAAGTATTTATTTAAAAATATTTTTCCAAATGTTTGTGTAGAATGAGAAAGTAAATAATCTTAAAACTTATTAAATCAAAGAAGCACTGACAATAATGCAGAAAGGATAAGTCATGACAGATAATAGGATGATATAGCCATATCTCCAAAGCTCTGAGTCTTCTACTTTTTCCAAACAGACCTGAAAATATCTCTTATTAATTCCTTCCTATTGATGTATGGTTAGTAATAATGTTAATTACTGCAGGGGTTTTAATTCCTTGTTATGATTGATGGAAGAAGCAACAAAGATTATAAAAGCATATTAGCATTGAGCAAATAAGCTGCAACAGATCTCTCTAAAGTGGTAAGCAAGATATCACTTTAGAAATCACTTTGAGAAATAAGGTGTGTGTGACTCAAAACAATGCAGCCAGAATGTTCCTTAGGAGGCTTGCTGGTAGGAGGTGCCGTGCCCTAGAAAAGGACAGCTTATTTAGCAAAGTAAAGGACTGGAGAGAACAAGGAAGAACCTCCGCAGTGTTAGTCACAATAGCAAGAAAATGGGAACAGCCCAAATGTCCATCAGCAAATTAATGTATTGAGAAATTGTAGTGTTCACGCTATGAAATGCTATGTGGCACTCAGGAGCAATGACTTCATAAAATAGTATACTAAATGGGAGAGGCTAGTGAGCATTATGCTGAGTGAACTAACTTTCTTGTAAGGACAAATATTGCATAAAACCATTATTGTAGATAGAGAAGGACTTTTAGTAAGATGTGTATAAAAGTCCAAAGGGGAAAGAGAAGGAAGACATGGGGAGGGGGAAGGATGGACAGGGGAAAAAATTATGGGATCGAAGAGTTTGTGGACAGAAGGAAAGGGTTAAGAAATTAGGAGGAGACAGTAAAGAAATTTTAAAAAAACCAAGTGGGTCCTGAAAAGACAGAGTAACAACAGGCATAGACCAATGTTGTGTTGTTGTTATTGTTGAGTTTATGTGCTGCCAAGTCACCTGTGTCTCATAGCGACCTGAACCCTGCCCTATCTTGAGCCAGTCACACTAGCTCCAATACACCTAATCCCATTGTCCAAGTTACCATGTCAATCCTATTCGTCTGATTCTTCCTCTCCAGTGCTTTCCCTCCACCCTTCCAAGCATGATCTCCTCTCTAAGGACTGGTCTTTCCTGGCTACATACCTAAAGTATGTGAGATGGAGCTTCAAAATCCTGCCTCCAAGAAGAAACTTGGTTTCATTCTCTCCAAGACAGACCTATTTTTTTCTCCTGATGGTCCATGGTATGCTCAAGACTCTTCTCCAGCACCACAACTCAAAGGCATTGATTCTTCTTCTGTCATCGTTAGTCATTGTATAGCTCTCTCATGCATAGCACGTAATAGATCAATAGTGATTAATTTTACAAAACATAATGTATGAGAATGATGGTGTGAAACGATGTGAATGAAAGAATGTGTGAAAAATAAATGTATGTGAATGAAACACAATGTATACAAATTTTGTGTTAAAACCATTATTTTAAAAAATGAATTCAATTAAAACAAGATAGATTTGGCCAAGTTGCTGCAACAATGAGTTCAAGCACAGTGAGTAGAGCGAGGAGGGTAAAAATATGGTGCTGTTTCCAGACTTGTATCTACCATCTCTCTCATTGCTTTCAAGAAGGAAACAATTTACAGTTGATTTTCTAGTGCATATTTGGAAGTTGAGCATTACATTGGAAGAAATTACCCAAATTTCTCCCTCACACTGCTGGTAGACTTGAACTGCCTGAGAAGTACCACATTTGAGTAAGTAATCATATTTCCTTTAAACTGCCACCAGAACTCCCTTATATCCACAATACAGAGGGGAAAAAATGCTTACTGTATCAAAAGTTGTTATTTTTACATTCTAAATTATCTTCATATAATGACATAAATTTCTGCCATTCATCTCAGAACAGCATATGTTTTAGTAATCTTCATTAAGCTTGAAGATGCGAGGGTGGATAAAAAACCAACTCAATCCATTCTAGGGAAGAACTATAAGTCTTGCCCAACTCCCAACCCCCTTCACAATAAGACACCATATGGTTAACAGAAGATAGGATTAATATTTTCTTTTGCTGGAAATCCTTTCTTATCACTTAATCTCAGTGTTCCACTTAATATTATTTTCTTTTCTATTTCTGGCTCTTCTTCCTCAATTGTATTGATGCTTTTGCTTCAAATCCCTGCCCTTTGCTCCTTGGTGGAATCTTGTGTTAACTTTGGGTTATTTCTTCTGTCTGTCTAGGTGATTTTTTTTAATCCTCTGACATTAAATATCTTTAATTTTGTGATGAACCCACATGTTTATTTCAAATCTAGTTATCTTCCTTGAATTACAATTCTATATTCACAATGGTGTTATTGAAATTCTTTAGTTTTCTTCCTTGAATTCCAATATTACATTCACAAAAGTGTTACTGAAAATCTTTCTATCATGGATGGTATTGCTTTTGCAAATCACTTCACTCTTTGACTCTTCCAAATAGTTCACTAACATGGTTCTTCTTCCTGATCCTCAGGCAAAAACTTAGCATCATCTTTTATGCCTCTACTTTTTACATTACGACCCAAGGATGAGTTAGTGGTAACACTTGCCATCTCTCTTCTTAAAACGTATTAGCATTCTCCATTGGATTGTCAATCCAAACTGCTAGCATTTCTTAACTACAAGTTAAGCCTTAAGACTTGTCTACTTAATTCTACTCTGCCTCTCAAATCTCTTTCCACAACAGTGGTCAAAGTCAATCTGTCAAAATATGTGAATACGTGATTGTCTTATGCAAATGTTCCATTAACTTTCCTTCTCGTTGAGAATAAAAGTAAAATGTCTTACACCAGTTCACAAGACACTACATGATTTGGTTCTACCATTGTCAGTCTGCATCTTTTATTCCTTCATCTGCATCCTGTCCCTTTCTGTCCATACTTATGTCTTCAAGACACAAAGCAAAATCCTTCTTCAGGGACTCTGTACTTGCATGTCCAGATAACCTGGAATGAGATCCAGTAGATTTTTTATAACTTAATCTCTTACTGTTTGGCTCTCTTACCTCAGAATTACTTCTGTTTGCTTTAGCTTGTTTTCATTCCAGTGCAAGTTTCAGAGTCTTTTCTAATCTCTATTTTGGGTGTTTTTGGAGATTTTTTTCTTTCTTCTCTGTAAAAACTTCTTGGTATATACATGGATAATGTCCTTAATATCATCCTACAACTCGTAGTTATTAATGTTCAATGCCTCAAATGTATTCTCAAGAGGTTTTTAAATTTGTTGGGATAAACCTCAATGTCATATTTTGGTTCTCATGGACTTGTTTTAATTATTTTATGCTGTTGCAGACCGAGGGTCCCAAAGAATAGAATAATTTTATAATTATTAATAAAGAGACAAAGAGCCAGGAATGTGATAGAGTAGAGAGCATAAAACAGGGGGCCAGCAGTTCTCCACTGAAGACCCCAAGCCAAGCTTCTCTGTATCTTTATTGAAAATTATCAGGAAATAAATCACAAAGAGAATTAAATGCAAATGAAGCCAAGCTCTTTCTATTTAAAACCTTCTGCTTGACTCAGGAGGGAGGGGTTCACAAATGCAAGAATTAGGTTTACCCTTAACTATTAACCTTGATACCTCAGGGTGAACTCTAGCCTAGGAAGTAACACTCCCTCTCTAGGGGGCCCCTTGCTGTCTCCTGTCTTGCAGGGAACAAACAGCTCATTTTCTAGGATCTGCCACAAGAGAATTCCAAACTTATATATCTGTAATTCCTTCAATTCCTGAACAAGGGTTTTCATATAATATTTGGTATAAAGTTTGGCTTCCCATATTATGCCTTCAATTTCAACTTGCATATGAGTAGTTTTTGACCTGTTGTACAGTCAGTCTCTGGCCTGGTTTTAACTGCTGATAGTAATTTTCTTCAGGGTCTCTTTCAACAGATGTAGCCGGTCTGATTCGCATGTAGTCCATTAGATGAAGTTCATGTGTATAGTTGACATTTATGAATTTTCTTAAAGCTAAAAGTAAGATAGAACTCATTTATTGCACAAAATTATCTCATTCAATGTGCAGTCCCATTTCTGTTGCCAAGGTCATAATTTTCACCTATCAATCCTTTTTCTTTACTTCCAATTTTTTCATCTCCGTTATTATTATTAATGCATCTTGGATGCATGTGTAATCAAGTTCAGATTGTAAAAATTAGTCTAAACCCTCACTTTTTCATCTTTGACTTGTGTTTTCAGCACATTTGAATATAATTTCAGGAAGAACAAACTGTTGGAAAAAGACGTCATTCTGGGAAACATAACGGAGTAAAAAAAAAAAAGAGGCAGATGCTCAATGGGATAGATTGACGACGGAGTTACTGTAAAAATGGACTTCCGCATATCACAGGTTGTAAGGATGGAGCAGGATGGGGCAAGAGTCAGATCTGTTACTGATAGGGTGGGTCATCATGAGTCAAGAGTGAACTTGACTGTACCTAACAATACCAAAACAACTCACTCACTTCCTTCAAGTCCTTACTCATCCTTCACCCTTCCCATGATACCCTGCTTCAAAATGGGAGTCCTCACTCTCACACATCATCACCTTTCCTCTTTCTTTTCCCTTCTTAGTTCTTATTACTATACATGATCCTTATACATACAAGTTTCCTAAAAGTTACACCAAATTAAAGATATGTGGAGAGAGAGAGATTGCCCATTAGTTAATGGTTTGGCTCATTTAATAGATATTTATTAACAAAATTTAGATCAGTAAACTTTATAATTAATAGACTGGGCTGAATTTTTTTTTAATATTTTATTCTGATTCTAAGCGAGCTTTAAAATGGCATAGGGGGTTACATGCTCAACTGCTAATTGCAAGCTTAGCAGTTTGAATCCAACAGCTGATCTGTGAGATAAAGATGAGGCGATCATCTCCTTTGAAGATTTACAGTCTTGGAAACCCAACAGAGGGTCACCAAGGGTCAGAAATGACCCCACAGCAGTGGGTTTGATTTTGGTTTGGTTTTCAGCGACAAAGAAGTGCAGCTGTCATGGAAATGCTCCACAAAAAGATATGTTGCTATTCCATTTATCGTGTCCAACCATATTTACTTGCCAATAACTGATACAATTTTTCATTCTTTCAAAAAATACAACAGTTGTTCTTTTTTCTTCTTCTCAGGGTTGATTTCTTTTCTCCTCTTACCTCCTTGACACCTGAAATATAACAACTGGTTAGCTAACAATTATTTTATTTACAAAAGAATCTCCTGTTATTTACACAGACCTTGAGGCTTAGTTAGACATCTGCTGTGAGTTAAATGCTGAGAGTAGATGGGCCCTACAAGGCTATTTCTGTATCAGGAAATGATTATCACTTAATGATCATATATTCCCATTCGTTAAATAAAATAAAGTTAGTCATATGCTTAAAACTTAGAAATACTGAGTTTTAATCTTTCTTATTTTTGTAATTCCATTCTCCAGTTAGTTTCTCCTCAGTAACATTTAGTATTTTATATTCAAAATACCCTTTCTTTACCTTCTTTCTTGAAGAATAAATACAAGAAAGAAGAAAAAAGAATTTTTATTAGGTTTTTCTTAAACAAATAATTATTAGCACTGAGTTTGACTTGCATATTTTTTTTAAAAAATCTCATAATCAAGTGCCTGATGAGTTTATTTCAATTTGAAATGAAAATTAATCTTCCTTTTTAAGATTTTTTCCTTCTTTTTTATAAACTATAAGTATACCTTGTTGGGATAGTGAAAGCTCAGTAGTAGAATTCTCCCTCTATGTGAGAATCATGTTGGTCTTAACACCCAGGCATACCTGAGGTCAATTTCTCACCACTATACCTTATATGACACTACCTGAGTGTTGATAAGATATACAACAGGCTTCAGGGATGGACTAAGAGGAAATATCTGGGGAATGTACTTCCACAAAATCACCCCATGGGAGTCCTACAGATCAAAACCATACTGTCCTCAAACAATCCTGGCAATGACTCAAAGCCACATAGCTTTTCGTTCTTTCCTCCTGGATTCACCAAGACTTCAGGATTGACTCCTTGGCAGCTTGCAATAACAAAAACATTTTATTTCCCTTTATTAAACACTAGCTGACCTAATCTTATGTAATATGCTCTTGTGGTACAATAGTTAACGCATTCTACTGTCAAGGAATGAGCTGTAATTCGAACACATCAGTCCCTCAACAGGAGATGCTACCATAAAGAGGAGCAGCTTCAGAAACTCAGTGGGTAAATCTTATCCTAGGTCTGTTCTACAGAGTTGCTGTGAATCTCAATCAATGCCACACATTTAGGCTTGTTTTGATTTTTTTTTCAGTCTTAAATACACTACTTCTAATAAAACTAACAAACAATGAACAATAAAGACATTAAGTCTACTCCCGAACAAAGACAATGTCGACTCCAAACTGTCAATGAATGAGCTATGAGAAAGAAGAAAAAGATGCTTTTGGATGCTGAAGAGACATGAACAAATGTTATCATGGGAAGGTGATGCCGAAATAATAGCTTGCTATCTGATCAAAACAAACTGCTTTTCCACATAAACCTGGAGGGTGAGATTTTCTTATCTCCATTTTGCAGGTGAATAATTAGACCAATAAAACTGTTCATTGAAGCAAATGTATGTTTTACTATATAATATATATAAAAATTAATTTTGTGTTTTGCCTTGTGGCAAAATAATTTGTCAACTTTAAGATCTTTAAGACAATAAGCAATGAAGCTGGAATGTAAAGCTAGCTTCAAAGGGTTACAAAAGTTATGCTTTGACAGCTAATCACACTGTAAAGGCTCTGGAGTGTGAAAGTATATTACCAAACAGGTAGTATTATTAAGGATAGGTCATTCTTTCCTTCAAAATAGTATAGACTAAATAAGAAATAGGAGAATTCTAAATAGAAAACTCAATTGTGCTCATGTGAATCCTTGTGTATAGACCACAAATTAATAATTTAAACAGAATGAGTATACTTCATGGTTTAAATTCAGAAAAGGCTGCAAACCGGTTTAGCCTTTTCTCCATAGTGATTAAATACATATTCATATTGAATAGGGATTTGATATTTATTCTAAGCAGACAATTTGAGAAACTAGATTATATAAAATGGATTGTTTTAGAATTTTAGGAAGACTCATCAAAACCTTGTTATGCAGACGTTGTTAATGTGTACAGCCTTGCTTCCAGGAATTGAAGGAGACTTGAAGCACTCAATGCAGAAAATAAAAGCCTCCAGCCTTCCATGTGGATTCCACTTCAGTCAAGAAATCAAAAGACCTGTTGTACTGGGAAAATCTGCTGTAAAAGGCCTCTTTAAAGTTCTTACAAGCAAGGATGTTAATTTAATGACTGAGATCTCTGGTGGCCTAGTAGCAAGAAGTTGCACTGCAATCCCAAGGGCCCATCATGCTAAGATACCCGTGGTCAGCGTGAGAAGGATGGGCAATCTCTCCCATGCAAGTCAGAGCCTCTGAAAACCTGCCAGAGGGTCAGCTGTGGGTAGGTTCCAACAATATGGTATTCAAAAACAACAAGAAAGCACACCTAATCCAACACATGACATGTTCAATTATTTGTTTACATGTGAAAGGATGTCAATGACGAAGGTAAATCAAAGGAGAATGGATGTCTTTGAAGTATATATATTGAGAATGCCCAAAAGAACAATCATAATCTGCCTTTGGTTGGACTAGAGGAAATATAATCAGGTGCTCCTTGGAGACAAAAATCATGATAATTTGTCTCACATTTGTTGTTGTTAGGTCTTGTGAAGTCAAGAATAATTCATAGACATCCTATGAACAACAGAGTTGAGCTCTTTTCTCCAGTTATTATGATCTTGCCTATAGGTCCAGTTGTGAGAATTTTTGTTTTATCGAAGTTGACATGCAATCTATTTGAAGGCTGTGGTCTTTGTTCTTCTGCAGTAAGCACTTCATGTTGTCTCACTTAGTTTGGACATATGGCCTGGATGCATAATTCTTTTTAAAAATACAAAAATAATTCAAAATGGGTACACTAGTATAACAAGAAACTGCCAGTAATTCAAACTGAGTTTTCAAACTGAACATTGTGCTCACCAAGTTGTGCCAAGAAATCTGGAGAACAACCACTTGGCCAACTGACTGGAAGAGATCTATATTTGTTCCCATTCCAAAGAAAGGTGACCCA
>NW_006399859.1:262731-291451 GCF_000299155.1 Elephantulus edwardii
TAATCGGGATGGGTGTGTCAGAGGCAATGCGATTGGCACAGGATATAGCAGGGTTCAGGGCTGTTGTACATAGGGTCGCTATGAGTCGCAAATGACTCGATGGTACATAACAACAACAACTATTTTTTTGCACATAATACTAGGAAGGAATTTATCTGGGTTTTAGTGAGGTATTTGATTGTGTGATCACAACAAATTATGGATAACTATTTGGAAAAAAGTAATTTAAAAAACAGTTAATTGTGCTCATGTAAAGCTTAAACAAAGACCAGGAGATACATCATTCAAACACAGTGAAACAATATCAGTCATAAAATAAGGAAAAGTATGTGTATGTGTTAGGTTTGTATCTGGTTACTGTGATTATTCAGTCTGTGTGATGACCAGATATTTACATGGTGTTGGAATAAAGAAAGATTCCTCCTTACCTGGAAAAAGAGGAAACAAATATCTTAGGGTTTCAAAGCTTTAGAGAGAGAAGCATGCCTCTCTCAGAGAAATCTCTAGGTACTACATAATGTTAATACATAATAATTTATAATGTAAGAATCTGTTATGTTATTAATACTATGATTCTTTACAAAACTAAAACTTTATTTCAGATTTATTATTATAGCTATTAAATCAACCTTTAGTGTATACAATCAATGTTACTGTTATTATTTCTTGAAAACAATTTGTCTATTGACTTTCTCACACACTAAAACAAATATAAAATATATCTTAGCAATAATCAAAATATTTAATCAAGGGTTTAGCTTTAGGCATTTTGGTAAATACTGAATTGATTTTTTCACTCCCTCAACATTTAACCTTAGCAAATGAGTTAAGATTCATCAATAATGAATTGTGTTTCCTTTAGTAATAAAACATTTTAAATCCTGCTGAGTCTGATTAAAATGAGGTAAAAATAGAGATGCCTTTCCTCTAGGTCTTTCTAGGAGTTTCTTATGTCTTTGTCTTTTTTGAGGCACCTCATATAGCAATATCTCCTATAAAGGAAAGAACAAGCAAATAATTTGTAAACCAAGACTCTATAAAGAAGAATGTGGCATCATGATCAGAGGAAGACTCATCAACAAACTGTGCTATACAGATGACACAATCTTGCTTACTAAAAATGAAGAGTGCTTGGTATTTTCTGCAGTAGACAAATTACTACAGTCCTCAACATACATTAAATCTCAACATCAAGAAAACAAAGGTCCTTACTACTGTATCAATAGGCAACATCAAGATGGATGGAGAAAAGATTGAAACTGTCATTGGTTTCATTTTACGTGGATCCACAATCAACACCCTTGGTACCAGCGGTTAAGAGATAAGTCAGACGTGTTGCTTTGGATAAGTCTTCTGTCAGAGTCCTCACAAAAGTACTGAAGAGCAGCGATGTCAATTTGAAGACTAAGTTGCACCTGATTCAGACCATGTTCTTTTCCCTATTTTCCATACATCTGAGAGCTGGACAGTGAATAAGGATGAAAGAAGATGAATTGATGCCTTTGAGTTGTGGTCTTGAAGAAGAGTACTGAATAGTTCATGGAGTACCAAAATAACAAAAAGGTATGTCATGGAAAGGGTGTAGCCAGAGTACTTCTTAGACCCAAGAATGGCAAAACTTAGTATCTCATACTTTGAACATGTTGCTAGGACAAGCTCTTGCTTGAAAAGGGCTATCATGCTTGGTAAATGGAGGGTCAATGAAAGAAAGAAAGGCCTCCAATGATATGGATTGGAACAGTGATTGCAGCAATGGGCTCAAGTGTATCAAAGTTGGCACAGGATAGGGAGTGGTTCAGACCTGTTGTTCATAGAATCACTATGAGTTATACTGACCTGGAAGGCTCCTAAAATAATACCAGTCCTATAGACTTGTGTTTAATGAATCACTTTCCTAAATATCTATAAATATAGGCAGTCATCAGATTATGGGCAACTTTATTCCTTTATACCTGTTTAAAACAAATTTTTGCATGAGGTAGGAAACTTGAATGTAATGTCTTTCCAATGCATGTCTTAGTATTTAGTATAAAGCTTACTGTTGTATGTATAAAAATAATAATTTAAGATAGATTAAATAATCTTTAACATAATAATACATAAATAATACTATTATGTATTTATTAACTCTCATTTTCTGTTGCAAACCACTGCATATGCTACATTTTTCCAATAAAAAACACTTTATGAGGAATTGTTTTTTAACTATGGATTTTACAAGTGCTTTCATAACACAGGGGCTATTTTAATTTGCTTTATGTAGTTTATGTGTTTTAAAGTAATTAATCATCTGTATATTAACAAAATGTTGTTGTCGTTGTTGTTGTTATTGTGTGCCTTCAGAACTAACTTATGGCTGATCCACCAGCATGTATTCAGAGACTGTAATTCTCATGGCAGGAAATTGTCCATATTTTCCTGTGGAAAAGATATTGACCTGGAACCTTGGATTGGCCGGGCAACTATTCCTTATAAAAAGGTCAAGGTAATGCCTTACTTTCTAGCTCATATTCTCAATCTGATGGACAGAATCTAAATTAGAAGTGTGTAAAACTTTATTGTCTGAATATAGATTTGATAAATAATACTTAGCAAAAAGATAGATGATGTATGCCAATAGAAATAAGTCAGTCACAAAAGGAAAAATATTGTGTGAGTCTACTATTACTAAAAGCTAAATAAATGTTTGCCCAGAACATGAAAGATGCTTGGATAGTTACCAGGTACAGTGAGGGTGAGAGAGGGAGTAAAAATTAGTAAATAAATAATACAGAGATATAGTAAGACTGGTGAAAGGAAAGGCAAGGGGGGAAAAGATATTCTGTAGCCTATAAATAAAAGTTGTATATATGCCAGTCCACTTCTTAAACAACATGCCTCTGGAAACTCTATGAACTTTGAGAAATGACAATAGTTATAGAAAGGTCTTTTGTTTATAGGGATGCTATGAGTCGTGCTTGACTCGACAGCAATTAATAATAACATACTGATTAAATTATCAACCAGGAAGCTCTATAAGCAAAAATTTTTAAAATTTTTGAGAATTTTGTTGTAGTTTGAAATCGCAGGTTCTTCAGTGAAACAATAACAATTACTGTGTGTGTGTGTGTGTGTGTGTGTGTGTGCAGTTCAGATTAATGGTAACACCATATACACAGTAGAACTGTGCTCATAGGGTTCTTGATGACTGGTTTTTAGCTGATTAACAGACTTTTCGTCCAAATCATCTCTGGGTAGATTTGAATAGTTAGTATTTCAAGTGTTTATCTGACCTCTAGAATTAAGCAATGCCTGTGGATTTCATCCTGATAATATGTGAGTAAATATCACCAATAAAAAATTGTCTGCATCAGTAAAGATGATTGTTTATTGAAGCTAGCACAGTTTTCTAAAGCAAGTCAAAACATATTTGGCAAGGAAAAAAAGTAGATATAAATGCCAATACTTTCAACAGACATTTTAATTCTTTTATTTTTTTTTGGGGGGGCGCATGTATCCTTAAGCAATGACACACAGAGCTACCGCACACTTTTTCAATGACTACAATAATTCTTTTATGATGAACATGATTTGGGCTGTTTCCAATTTTCATGTTAATAATTGAGTTAATTAAAATTCTTTTTTAAAGAATCTGAATGGATAATATGAGTATATTATCAAGAAAAAATATTACATGAAAATATCTTATTTAGAGATTTTTATATCTTAAGTGTTTCATTTGCAAAGATATTACTTAAACATTACTTGTTCAAGAGATTTAATATCTGTCAATAGAAATAGAATACATCTTAAATATAGATTCCTGATACTTTAGATGATAGTTAAAATAAATGTCCTATAAATTCCTTTTGAGTTCTATAATTTTTAGAATGTTATTTATATATATATTTGTGTCTATAAACATGAGAGGATGTGATTTAGAGGGTTATTAAAAAGATATATTATGAACACAATGCAAATATAGCTCTGAATTGCCATGCGATATATTTTTATGCTTGAGGTAACAGTGAACATGATAAGTTATAATGAGACCAAAGAACAAACATCTTTTATAAGAGTTTAAAGATCGATGGAATAAAGATGATCTGAACACTTCAGATGTTTTTATCTATCTTATTCTAAAAGTGATAGTTTGTATTGTTGGCGTTGTAAACTGAAGAACAAAATTAAAGAGTAAACTTTTCCTTTTAAAATTAGCATTTCCATTGTTGTTGTTGTGTACTGTTGAGTCAGAACTGACCCATAGCTGACCCTCTGGTGGGTTTTCAGAGGCAGTTAATCACACGGAAGGAGACTGCCCTTCCTTCTCCCACAGAGCAACTGGTGGATTCAAACCGCATGGCTTTGGGGTTGCGGCACAGTTTCTTACTTCCAAGCCACCAACAGACACCCTTTAGAATCCTTGTCGCTTGTTGTCGTTAAGTTGATTATGCCCCACGGTAACCCCCTCTTTGTGTTGTGTAGTGGAATGGCTCCTCAGAGTTTTCAAGGCTGTGCCCTTTCAGAAACAGGTGGCCACGTGTGAGTTGAAAAACTAAACCATATGGTTAGTAGCATTTAACTGAGGCACCCAGGATCTTGATAATTTCCTAGAGAATTTTATTGTAGTTTACTGTAAAAGGCATATGTTAGCAGCCCCATTGATTAAGGTACATTTGGATGGCATTACATAGTTTAGAACAGACTACAGAATCTCTTACCTAACTCCCCTGGCCTAGTCTCCAACATCTAGAAAGAGCCACTCCAATTCATTGAGGATTTGCATTTGTTTTTTTGGTTTTTTTTGAGGGGTTTTGTTTTTGTTTTTGGTTTTTTTCCCCTCAGTGTTGTTGCTGCTTGCTTGGTTTGGGGCTTTTAAATACTTTACTACAGTTTCAGTATAAGTTTACAGAGCAAAATCAAATCATCTGAACTCATTTCAGTCAAGTCTGAAATGACTCAATGCAGTGAGTTATAAATTGCTTGGGTGGAAATTGGTTCTTTCTCATTGAAAGCAAAAGGATTTGAACTGAGTCATTTTGGGGAGGGCAACTCCCTAGTCACTAGGTCACCAGAGAGACACAGAGAAAATTGTTGTTGTTGCTGTTGTTGCTGTTGTTGTTGGGTACCTAAGAGTCAAATACGACTCGTAGCAACACTATGCCCAACTGAATCCTGTCCAGTCTGGTGCCATCCTCGCCATCTCGGACATACTGGATGGAGCCCATTGCTGCACTCGGTCTTTTCAGTCTGTCTGGTTGAAGGCCTTCCTCCCCAAATGGGCCTCCTAGTATGATATTCCTCTTCAAGAAAAAGCATCTCCTAGAACCATATCAAAAGTATATGAGATGAAACTTTGTCGTCTGACTCCAACAAGCACTCTGGCTGCATTTTCTCCAAGACATATCTATTTGGGGTCTTTTGGAAGTCCATAGTATATTTCATTTTCTTCTCTAACACTACAACGTAAAGGCATCAATTCTTTTTAGACTATCCTTATTCACTGTCCATCTCTGAGATAATATAGCAAATGACTGAAAAGACTATGATATTAGTCAGTCACACCTTAGTCTTAAAACTGATATTATTACTCCTCAATAATTTGGAGAGGACTGAAGACCCTTCCAGAGTAAGACATGTCCTGATATCCTGACTGTTCATACCAGGGTGTTGATTGTGTATCCAAGTAAGATGAAGTCATTGATAGCTTCAATCTTTTCTCCACCTAGCATGATATTGTCTGAGTCCAGTGCTAAGAACATTTGTCTTCTTGACATTAGAGTGCAATCCATATTTAAAGCTATAGTTTTTGATCTTCTGCAGAAAGTGCTTCAAGTCCTCCTCACTTTTAGTGAGAAAGAGGGTTGTATCATTTGCATAATGTAGGTTGATGAGTCTTCCTCATATCCAGCTGCCATTTTTTTTCCATAGAGTCCAGCTTCTTGAATAGTTTTCGCTACATACAGATTAAATAGGTGTATAGAGAGGATACAATCTTAACACATGCCTTTCTTAATTTTATACCATGTAGTGTTCCCTTGCCATGTTCACAGAAAAGTTACTTGGTCTAGATATAGGTTTCACATGGCCATAATTAAGTGTTTTGGAATTCCCATTCGTCTAAATATTAAGCATTTTTTTTTATAATTCACACAGTCAAATGCCTTTGCATAGTCAATAAAGTACAAATTTACTTTCTTCTAGTATTCACTTCTTTCAGCCTGGGGCCATTTGACACCAGCAATGGTATCTATGATTCCACAACTTCTTCTAATCCCAGCTTTAACTTCCAGCAATTTTCGATGTACTGTTCAAAGCCATATTTTAATGATCTCTGGTAACATGTGATATTAATGATAATGTTCAATAATTTTCACATTCTGTTTAGTCAACTTTCCTGGAAATGATAACAAATATGGATCTCTTCCGGTCAGTCAGGCAGGCATCTGAACTCCACATTCCCTGGCATAGACTTGTGAGCACATCTAGGGCTGTGCTTATTAATTGAAAAAGTTAATTAGTATCCCATCAATTGTTGTTGTTATTATATGCCATTGAGTCAACTACAACATGTAAAGATCATGTGGACAATGGCTTTGAAACTTGCCCTAACCTGAGCCTACACCACCTTCTCTCTGAAGTATCTGACCCCATTCCACAGTCAATATCAATCTATATCATCCTGAACATTCTTCTGAGCTGACCTTATCTCCGCATCCAAGCATAATGTCCATCTCCAAGGACCAGCCTCTTCCGGCCATGTGTGCAAAGTGTGTGAGCCAGAGCTTCAAAATCCTAGCCTGCAAGAAGAAACTTGGTTTCACACTCCCCAAGATAGACTTATTTGTTTTCTTGGTGGTCCACGGTATGGTCAAGACTCTTTTCCAGCACTACAATCTGAAGGCACCAATTCTTCTTTGTCATCCTTTGACATCGTCCAGCTCTTTGATCCATAGCAAGTAATTATGAAGACTATGGTCTGGACTAGGCACACCTTCATCTCTAAACTGACATCATTACTTTTTAGTCCTCTGGAGAGTTCCCTAACAGCAGTTTTTTTTTCCTTTCCTATGCAATTAGTCTTTTAATTTCCTGACTGCTGGTGCCAAGAGTGTTGATTACAGAGCCAAATAAGTTGTAATTATTAAGAACCTCAATCTCTTCTTCATCTAGCATGATGCTTCAAATCGGCCCAGTGGTGAGAATTTTTGTCTTCTTGATGTTGAACTTCAATCCATATCAAAGATTATAGTCCTTGATCTTATGTCAGGTCCTCCTCAAGGTCAGCAAGCAAGGTTGTGCCATTTGTTTAACATAGGTCATTGATGAGTCTTCTTCCAATCCTGATGCCACATTCCTTCTCATAAAGCCCAGCTGACCAAATAATCTGTTCTGCGTCCGTTTTGGTGTGAAAGGGATGGGGGAAAAAATAAAGTATCTATGCTAACTTCAGTGGAAAGAAAGGATGAGGATTTATGCTGTTGTTCCAGGATGCAGCAATAGCAAAAATCATCTGTGTGGAGGTATAAAGCTGATGGTGAGGGAATCATCATTATTATGCAGTCCTACTTTCTTTGTGGAGAAAAAAAAAGGTGGGGGAGAATACACATCCACAGGCAACTGCAGAGCACTCTATGGTCCACGTTTGCTTCTTAAAGATCCACAAACTGTACCACCAATCTGTAAAGCCACCTAATTTAAATTTTTTCAGCCAACAATTTATTTTCCACATGTGTAATTAATGGTTTGTTCTACAGTAAGAACTTGGTTGTATTTTGACAGTTGATGTTGAGTTTCTCCAAATATTCTTCGACAGATGTAATCCATTTCATCCCTATGTAGTCCATCAGGTGAAGTCCAAGTGTAAAGTCTCTATTTGCATTTTTATAAATACGTATTTGTGATGAAGTCAGTCTTTTTTTGATAGCACACCACTCCTGGTTCACTCCGCTTCTTAGATTTAGACTTTGTGTGGACCTCAAGCGTCAAAGATCCAACCGTGACATTGCCAGGGCCCTACTACTTACAGTGGGGACATTATCTTACAGTGCCAGCTACATGGCTTGGATAGAATGCCTCAACATCTTCCTAGAGCCTCATTCTTTCTCACTAGCACAGGTTTCAACTGGATCTAGCAACATGATATGCTTCTGCCTGATTTGTTGTTAAAGACACAACACTTAGGTGCCCATTCATTGCATTGGAGGGATGATGTACATATTGCTAATTTATAGTTTAATCTATATTCTTGCTTATCAGTGTTCTTATTAGCAGTGCACTTGTCTGTCAGTTTGTTGTACTGGAGTAACTTGTGGGTTGCTGTGATGCTGAAAGCTATGCCACTGGTGAGCCAACGGCGAGAATGCTCACCCATGGTGGACGGATTTCAAATTAATACACATTAGGAAACAGGATTTTCTATCTACTTCTTAAATAACAGGCTTCTAAAAACCCGAAGAACAATAGTGGAACACAGTAGCTATAGAATTAAGAGGCAGAAGGGAGGTCCAGTGGCCTAGCGATAAGAAGCTATGCGGCAATCCTAATAGTTAGAATCCACTAGATGCTCTGGAGGAGAAGGATGGGCAGTATGATTAACTGCTTCTGAAAACCCTCTGAACAGCTATGGATTGATTCCAATGTGACAGTAACAACAAATAAAAATATAGTATTAGTGACAGAGTCTGGATTGGAAGTAAATCAAAATGAGGAGAAACGGTGGTATCCTTTAATAGTTTGAACATGTAATTTAAAACATGGAATGTAGTTGGAAAACTAGATGTTATAAAAAATGAAATGAAATGCATGAACTTTAATATTCTAGGCATTCGTGAGATGTGATGGCCTGGCATTAGGCACTCTGAATCAGACCATCACATCCTATACTATGCTACAAATGAAAAATAGATTGGTGTTGGATTCACAGTTAAAAAGACAATTTAAAGTTCTCTCCTGAAATACAGAGCAAATTAGGTTTGGTTTATTGTTGTTACCTGTTCATTTTGCTATGCCTATTTCCTTGGTTTTACTGCTCACCTATTAAACTGGTTCTATTTTGGCTGAAAAATTGAACCACAGGGACAATTTCAATTCCAGGCTTGAGTGTCAGATTATACCAATATAACCTCAGGGTTTAGACCAGTCTCAATCTGAAAAATAAGCCTGCTCCTTCCTGAGCATTGCTTTATATTTTTCTTCTACTCTATCCAAGACCTTATTTATATGTTTCCTTTCAAAGTGGTTAGCAATGACAGCCATGCATTATCTAGTTCTTCTGATCTATATTTCTTCCTCAGAGCCACTAGCATATTTGAACTGCCAGGGAGGTGTGGACTTCAAGTGAGTGGAGCAAATCTCCACAGACTATACCACCAGAGCCCCCATTTCTTTAGGGTGTACGCCTAATAATGGAATTGATCAATCACAGAGTATTTCTTTGTCCAACGTTCTAAAGAAGAAATGTTTCTATAGAAAGTAGTTTTCTATTCAACAATTTCAATACATTTTATATTATAGTATCATTTGCATTTCTTTCAATGTCGCATGACAACAGCCTTTCCACTTCCTTTGTTCATATTTTAATTCATTCTTCTTTTCTTGACCTTCCTTCCTTTTTTGTTTGCTTGGGTTTTTTTGGTTTTTTTTTTTTTGGGCAAATTTGTCCTTTTGGTCTCATTTGTTCTGAGATATATGTTTTTCTTGGGTGTTATTGAGAAAGAGATTTCCCCTCCACCCCTTCTTTCAAGTTGGAGGTGACGGATGTGATGTGGGCTGTTTCGGTAGTTCCTCAGACACATTGGCACCCAGCTTGGCCATTTGCTACACATGGATGCCTATACTCTCACTGGAGAAAAGCACAAAGTGACCAAGATGGCTTTGACAATCAGCTGGGCTGCTGTCTGCTTTAGAAAATCATTCCTGCCACTGCCAGCAGAGGGAAATGCAATGGATTTCAAATTCTTATCGTCTGCCAGAGCCAAGCAGTTCTTCTTCACTGGATTTTCCAGAAGCTCGCCACACCCCTCTGCACCCCAGAATGGATTGTTCCAGTGAATTACAACGTCGGCAGGCAGGCAGTGGCCTACACTGACAGCAGCTTCAGCAACTTCCAGGGGCCCCTTCTTTTCCCAGAGTTGCAGAAGCCTTTACAAACTCTCCGCCACCTTTCTTCTCCAGCGTGTTTCCTTGGTCATTCATCTTTAAGGTCCACGTCAGCATTGGTAGGTTTGGTCATGACCTGCACTCACGCCTAAGTGACTGGTTTCACAGTCAATATGGTTCCACTTCTGGCCAAGGAAGAGGCTCTCGGTGAGAGGAGCGTGAGGCCGCCAGCAGGCCCTTGGTGGTGCTGCTAGTCCTCGATGTTTTGCTGATTTCTCCCTGCTTGCCAGATTCCTGGGCTCCTTTCTTGCCTCCTGCTTTCTTCCACACAGGTGGTGGCACGAAGATGGCTTCTAATTTTCCTTTGGATCCTCACTTCTTGGCTATCGATTCAGGACCGAGGTTTAGTAACGCCGCCCCACTGACGATGGTGGCCCTTTTTAGCAGCTGATTCAGCTCTTTGGCATTGGCCACCCCAGGAGGGTATGGCTAGGCGTAACCTGACCCTTTTTATTGTCTTCTGCTACATTGACAGCTAACTCTTTTATCTCTGCTGTCAAGTACTCCAGGACCTCAGCCATGTGCACAGATGCCCCGACTCCAATCCTGTACTTGGGGATCTTTTAATGTACCACAGCACCTGGCCCGTAGGGAAGCTGACTCCTGCCATGGCGAACCTTGAGGTTTCGAGGGACTTCTTCCCACCCTGGCTTCACCACCCTGGTGGTGGCCCTGAAGGTGGAGCACTAAGAACAAGGGTGCAGGCGGTGACAGGAAGGTGTCTTGGCCTGTGCCCACTCAAGCCTCCCTGCTCCTTGCTGTCCCATCTGCCTCCTCGCTTCCCACCTACATGCCCTACATCCATGCCCTCCGCTATCATTAGTGATTCTTAAACTGTATGCATTATTCTGCACTGTTGTCATGTAAATAATGTCTTATCATATAGTCCTTTTAAACAGCGCTTTTCTTCATCTGCTCCAATGCAGTGTTCATTATTCATCCCACATTTTCTTAGTTTCCCTCTAACTCCCATGTCAGTCCTGTTTTATAACAACAGTATTATGCTGTATTTGTCCTTTTGCGACTGCATAGCAAGGCAGGCTGGGGTGGGAGGAAGGCGGAAACTTTGCAACAATGAATGACTTTTCTTTAAAAAAAAAAGAACTGGAGGGTTAGGGAGGAAAATGTGCAACGCTGAATGAATAAAAATCCGTTTTCTGTAAACATTCTTTAAAATCACAATAAAAATTATTTTTCAAAATTTGCACATTATTCTTTAAATTTACAGAACACCGTCATTTAATCTTTTAATTTTCACAATTCCACAAGTATCTTTAACCATGTAAATGTTCAGAGAACAATGTCAACTCTTTATATCCTCTTCTGTTCAAGCTTTGTGCAATAGAAAGGTGTTGTTGTTGTTGTTGTTGTTGTTGTTGTTATGTGCTGTGGAGTTGACTGCAACTCATAGCAACCCTCTGTACAACAGCCCTAAACCCTGCTCTGTCCTGTGCCAATCTAACACCCATCCCGATTGCCCCAGTCACTGAAATAATCCATCTCATAGAGGGCCTTCCCCTCCTGCGCTGTCCCTCCACCCTCCTAAGCATGATGTCCCTCTCCAAGGACCGGCCCCTCCTTACAACATATCCAAAGTATATCAGACAAAGCATCAGATTCCTTGTCTCCAAGGAGCAGCCTGGTTTTAACACTCTCCAGGATGAACCTGTTTATTCTCTTAGCAGTCCATGGTACACTCAATACTCTTATCCAGCACCACAGCTTAAAGGCATCAATTCTCCTTCTATCTTCCCTAGTCATTGTCCAGCTCTCTGACTCATAACAAGTGATTGTTATAAAAATAAAGTGAACTCGGGAGAGGGAGGAAAATGTGCAACAATAATGAATGAAAATCCAACTTTTCTGTAAACTTTTGTTAAAAATCACAACAAAAATAGTAAGAGTAAGAAGAAAGGTGTTTATTGTAGATTTTATACTTGAAAATTTCCTCTCCTCTTTCTTCCTACATCAAATATATTCAAAAGTATCTGTTGTGTAGTGATCATTTAGAATTAAGACAAACTTGAACCTCAGTTTATCATTTATAAACTGTGTTTCTTTGGAGATACTACATTTGAGACTCACAATGAACACATTCCATATATAGAGGGGATCTATTTTTACATCTAAAGATACCAAGGTTAACATAATTATCCAAAGTCAATGACTAGCAAGTAGTAGTTCTGCCATTGAGGTTTGTGAGACCAACGTCTATTTTTAATTTTATTTTTTGTTAAATCCACTCTTACACAGCACATTCTCAGCGTGGTATTTCATCCTCTTCTGAGAGATTTTCTCATTAGCTTAAAAGTGTCAGCACTGGTATCTCAGGCCTCTCATCATTTGCACTTCATCTATCAGGGAATTCATGTTATGCACCAGATAATCCTCTATCTGTGCTCCCTTTTGGCAGCAGAAACGCTGAGTGGATAGCCCTACTTTGATGCTTGAGCACACCTTCCACCCTGTAAATTGCAGTGGACAACTTGATTGCAATGAGGTGCTGGACATTAATAAGTCTCACTTTATAAAATGCCTGTCTTGGGAGTAGAAAGATTATTCATGAATAACAAGAGCTCAGTGACATTACACTGCCCCATCAAATACTCAGAGAGCTGATCACAATTGGATTAGAATGAATAAAAGTAATTAAAGCAGCTACAGATAGGCATCGAGTCATTTTCTCTTTTAGAATTTTAACTTATTAACTTAGTAGGGAGCTTCCCGCCACCTCCTTTAACAGTCCCTGGGGAAGAGGGGACAAGAAGAAAGGGAGAGAAATATGTGATGTAATTGGCTTGTTAAACTCGGCAGAGTCCTGCCGTGAACAGAGAATAATGTGGTCTCTAGTGAGAGTTTTCACTCATGTCTGCTTAGATCTCGTCTATTGTTCAGGAGCTGTTCCTTGTTTCAAATTACTCTATAGTATAGACGTCTTGAACTATAAATTATATACCCTATGAGATCTAGTATATTAAACTACTAATAGATACTCAACTGTTCCTACTATAAACCTGGAATAGATAGAGAACAGAGTGGTATTTGTTCTGAAACCCACTATTCTTGTCAAGCGTTGGGTATTTAGAAATACGAGAATGATTTGGAAAGATAGTAAGAAATAGTAATTACACTATAGTAAAGACACTCAGAGTTACCTATGCACATATGTACAAATGTATCTAAACTTATATAAATGAAGCTATATATGTGTAGTATGAAAAGTCCATGAATATTATAAATTAACAAGAAGGGGAAGAACTTTAGCATTTAAGTCACAGAACCTCCCATCTGTGTTAGGGGCTTTATTCACAAATTTTGAAGATTAGGGTCTCACAGTACTGAGAATGATTATAGTGGAAAAGTAATAGACTCAGAAATATAATCAAAGTTCTGCAGGTCATGCTGTTTATAGAAGTTACTGACTTTCTCCAGCAGCCCCTCTGTTTCTATTTGGCTCAGTATGGCACATTTTAAACAACAATACAGTTTCTTGTATAGGCATCCTATAACCTAAGTTAGGGCTGATTTATTATAAACCCAATTCTCATAGGATAATTATTTCATCTAAATTTAAGGACAAAATACTATCATCTCCTGTGTCTAGTATTAAAAGAAAATCAATGTGGTCTGTATGTAAACTTTGAAATAAAATCATGCTTTTGCTTATTCAATCATAGTGTGATCCTGTGATATGTTACAAATAAAATGAAAAGAAAAATATGTTGGTTATTTTGTGAAAGACTTTAAGTTCCCTTGTCAGATAATGCTATTCCAATCATTGCGTGTGTGTGTGTGTGTGTGTGTGTGTGTGTGTGTGTGTGTGTAGAGATATAACACGGGGGAGAAAAGCAAACACTATGAAGAGAGCTCTTGACTTTCACATATAAACTCTTACCAGCTGACAGTTTCTCAAAGAATGGTTTCAAACTCTTTGACCTTCACTATCTTTTTCTTGTTTTAAAAATAGCTATTCACATAGAACCAGACAAAAATGTTGAAGTAACAATTCCAGACCTACAATAAATCTGAGAACTCAGTGATTTAGTTTAATAATGGAAGATGATACGATGCAGAAACTAGAGGGTCTTGGTACACATCGTAGAAAGTACATTTTAGAGCTGTCTGAGTATGTGACTGTAAGCCACTAAGGTGTTAAGACAGTGGCTAAGAGGAACTGGAAGTTACACAGATTTCTACAGGTATGCTAGGATATTGCCAAACTTCTTCCTAACTTACATTGAATAAGTATGATTCCAAACATTTACTGGCTCTATTTTTTATTGTTATTGTTGTTGTTGTGTAATATCGAGTCATAACCAACCCACAGCTGAACCTCTGGGATGTTTTCAGAGGCAGTTGATCGCATGGGAGGTGATTGCTCATCTGTCGACCATGGAACATCTGGTGGATTCCAACCCTGTGACTTTGGGATTACAGAGCAGCTTCTTAAGAAAGCATCCATTTATTTTGTCCTTACCATATAGTTTTCGCACATATCTTGTTTGTCCTTACCACATGTATTATTATTAAGCCCATTTTATAAATAATGAAACTTAAAACCATTAGAAATAAAGAGATAGAAACAAACTGAAAAGAAACAATACTACAGATAAAACACAGCAAAACAATGTCTTTCAAAGTCATAACTAACAAACGAAGGTCATTCAGCATTTTCTGACTCCAAAACAATGGCACCATATGTCATATTGTCATTCCTCCACAAGATCAAATAGTTTAGTCTTGACAATGTCAATTTGAAACAGCAAGGAGTACAGAGATCCATAGGAAATCATCTTGATCACAAGTAGCCAAAGCCAACACTCTCCTTTCCTGTTGGACAACAGTGTCTCCCCCTGCACTTGTAAGCACTTTGCAACCTGGAGAACAGGTAAGCAGAACTCTTTGCAAGTGCTCAACCAAGAAAATGACTTTGTGCTTATATATCTGGTACTCACTTTTAACTCCCAGATATCACACAGTTAGGGATAATCACACCAGATGCTCAATGTCAAGAAGACAGTTGTCAACACTCTTGGCACCAGTAGCCAGGAAATTAAAAAAAAATTTAAAAAAAAGTATTGAAAAAAAATATTGTGATGGGAAAGTCCACTATTAGGGGTCTCTCCAGGGTACTGAAGAGCAGTGGTGTCACTTTGGAGACTAAGGTGAGTCTGATACAGGCTATGGTCTTTGCAATCACTTGTTATGCATCAGAGTGTTGGACAATGACTAGGGAGGATAGAAGGAGGATTGATGCCTTTGAGCTGTGGTGCTGGAAAAGAGTATTGAATGTACCCTGGACTGCCATGAAAACAAACAGATTCATCCTGCAGAGGGTTAAACCAGTCTGTTCCTTGGAGGCAAGGCTTCTGGGGCTTTATCTGACATACTTTGGCCATGTTATAAGGATGGACAGGTCCTTGGAGAGGGACATCATGCTTGGGAGGGTGAAGGGATGGCGCAAGAGGGAAAAGCCCTCTATGAGGTGGATTGATTCAGTGACTGGGGTAATTGGGATGGGTGTGTCAGAGGCAGTGTGATTGGCCCAGGACAGAGCAGGCTTTAGGGCTATTGTACATAGGGTTGCTATGAGTCACAAGCGACTCGACAGCACATATCAATAAACAACAACAAGGGAAAATCAGAGGCGGGATTGTACCAGAAGTATCAATACAAGAAGCCCTCCCGATCTCTCACAGGCAAGGAGGCAGTACCCAAAAAACACCCTGGCAAGAGGTGCCCTTCACATTCATTCTCAGAAAATGCTTTACCCACCTAGGTGACAGGCATCAGAAGGCCTAGCAAATAGGAGTTTTTCTACTCCTCAAGTAACAGCAACAGAGAAGACTGGGGGCCTCACCAGTACAAAATGAACCAAACAGATTGAAAGAGCACCTCAAAGGCTTGAAAATTAGGTATTCATTGGAACCAGTAGGTTAACAAAGTATGCAAAAGCTGAAACTAAAATATGAAGAAGGATCTTTAACAAACTAAAAATCTTAAATAGGATTCAAAACTCTAGGAAACAATTAAAAATCACTCCACATATCCAAAACTAGGAACATTGTAATTTAAGTGAGAAAAGGCAATCAACTGATAACCACAGCTTCAGGAATCAGAAGGGAAAATTATCTGAAAAACATTTTAAAGCTGCAACATAAAATTCATTATCAATCAACAGAGAAAACTTCAGAAACGTCATACAAAAAGATCCCAATACAAGAAGGTGTTGACTGTGTATACAAAAAGTATATGAATGCTAATGTTAAATGGACCTTGGTTGAATGTACAATATACCAGAAAGATGTTTGCTTGCGTTTTATTGACTATGAGAAAATTTTCAATGAGGTGGTGGTGGTAGTTGCTGTTGTTGTTATGTGCCATCGAGTTTATTTACAATGTTGGAAAAATATACAAGTCTTGGAGCATTTAATTGTGCTCATGTAGAATTTATGCAGATTAAAAAGTAATAATTCAAAGAGAAAAACGTTACACTACATAGTTTAACTGAGAAAAAAGATATACATCAAGGTTGCATCCTTTCACCATATGTATTCAACTGGTATGCAGAGCAAGCCACATTAGCAGAGAGACTATGAGAATGTGACATCAAGATTGGAAGATGTTTCATTAACAACCTGTGAGAGGTGAATGACCAGCTTGTTTGCTTAAACTAAAGAATTTCATCATGAAAATTAAAGATTATAGCCTTCAGTATGGATTGTATCTCAACATAAAGAAAATGTAAAATTCACAGTTAGATCAATATATAATATCATAACATTTAGAGAAAATATTAAAGTTGTCGGACTTTGTTTAACTTGGACCCACAAGAAACATCAATTCAGCAGACAGAATTCAGTGAGTTTATTATATTGGATAAATATACTTTTAAAAGACCTACTTAAAGTGCTGAAAAATAAGAATGTAGCTCTGAGGCACCTTCTGATTGCGTGTGCCAAGCGTTTTCAACTGTTTCATGTGCATGTAAAAGGTGGACAATGAAAAAGGAAGACTGAAGAAGAATTCATGCTTTTGAGTTGAGGTCTTGGGGAAGACTACTGAATTTACCAAAAACTGCAAAAAGAACACACAAAATCATCTTAGGAAGTTCTCAGTAAAGACAGATTGCTCTTTGTGGGTGAAGATGGTGAGACAAATCTCATATATGTTGGCCATTATGCCTGGTAAAGAGCAGAATTGGGGAGGGGAGAGAGGAAAGATTATACATTATTAAGCTATCTTAAAGCTTCTTTAGGTAGTCATCAAATAAAAGAAAGGAGCAAATATTTGAAGTGCAAAGGAAAAGACTTCACAAAGGTCTAGACGCAGTAAGAGGAAGAAACTTAACATATGGGCCCTGCACGACATTCCCTTTCCTGCTATGACCAGGACATTATTCTAGGTTTTTGATGAGACTTTCTCTTCCATGTTTCCATTCCAGAAAATTGAGTATGGAGTTTGAAATAATCTCTATCCAACATATCACGAACAACAAAAAAAATTAAACAAATCCATCACAGAAGCTATACAACCGAAGTGCTCCTTAGATGTAAGGCTAGTATGGCTTTTTTATCAAATATTTTGGACACGTTATCAGGAAAGGTCACTCCTTCAATAAGGACATCATTCTTCAAAAATAAGAGAGTTAAGAAAAGGAAGACAATGAGATGGAATGACACAGTGACTGCAACAGGGGACTTTAACACAGCAGAGATCTTAAGGAGAGCATAGGGTTAGACAGGATCTGATTCTGTCCTACTGTACACAGGGTTACAATGAATGAGGGAGATCCAGATGGCTCCTAATAATAAAAGCAACGTTGCAGTTTCTGGCATGTATCTGGAACTGAGTACTTTTTTATTGAGTCAACGAATAAATCAATTAATGAAAAATCAGGATTGGTGGAAGATCTATTAACAATCTGCGTTATGCAGATGACACAACCCTGCTTGCTGAAACTGAAGAGGACCTCATGCACTTGCTGTGAAGGGTCAGGGACTGCAGCCTTCAGTATGGACTAAGGCTCAATGTCAAGAAGACAAAGATTCTCACCACTGGACCAATTGGCAGCGTCAGGATGGATGGTGAAGAGATTGAGATTGTTCATAGCTTCAGTTTGCTCGGCTCCACAGTCAACACTCTTGGCACCAGCAGTCAGGAAATCAAAAAGCGTATCGCGATGGGAAAGTTTGCTGTTAGGGACCTCTCTAAAGTACTCAGGAACAATGGTGTCTCTCTGGAGACTAAGGTGCACCTGATAGAGGCCATGGCCTTTGCAATCGCTTGTTATGCATCAGAGAGTTGGACAATGACTAGGAAGGACAGAAGGAGAGTGGATGCTTTTGAGCTGTGATGCTGGAGAAGAGTACTGAATGTACCATGGACTGCCAGGAAAACAAACAGATTCATCTTGGAGAGGATTAAACCAAGCTACTTCTTGGAGGCAAGGATTCTGGGGCTTCGTCTGACATGCTTTGGACATGTTGCCAGGAGGGACGGGTCCTTGGAGAGGGACATCATGCTTGGGAGGGTGGAGGGACAGCGCAGGAGGGGAAGACCCTCTATGAGGTGGATTGATTCTGTGACTGGGGTAATCGGGATGGGTGTGTCAGAGGCAGTGCGGTTGGCGCAGGATAGAGCAGGGTTTAGAGCTGTTGTGCATAGGGTCGCTATGAGTCGAAAACGACTCGGCAGCACATAACAACAACAACAACAACAATTATATTCTATTTCACCTTTTGCAATTTAAGTTGTTTTCTAAAGTTTACATTTAATTTAAGCTAATATAATAGAAAATGGTTATTAAAATATACTGTGAAATTATTTAAAAGCCACAGAAAAAATAAAAATTATAAAAGAAATATCATATATCATCATGCCAATACTATTTGAACTTGACACTTATACAAGTTTTTATTTTAACTTAATGAATTCATTTCTCTTTTCACTTAACTAATCCATATATTAATGAAATGTTGAATGACTGTGTTAACTGAATAGTATTCATTATTATCCACAATGAAATTTTGAAAAGTTGTCTGCCATCTACATATAACCAAAACATGAAACTGTTCATCAACTGTCAAGCCTTATTCCACATGAAAATTAAGTCAGTCTCAACAGTGCATTTCTTAAGCTTTGTCACAATTTAGTATTAAATTCATTATCTCTAATCCTTGATGAAACAGCATGTTTCCAAGCTGACAAAAGCAAATCCTTTTTAATGACAGAAAAGTTTGAGATTGTGAAAGAATTAAGCATTAAAAAAGTTGGGTGAAAAAGTTACTTATGAAGGACTTAGAAAAAGATCTAAAATTGGAAACTGTCACAGACAAGATGCAAATGTAAAGGAGATTAGGAAACACTAACATTTTTTGAGAGATTCATTGTTTGAGGACCTCTACTAAAGCATGTCTAGATTGACTCAATTATTCTTTGCACAGACTCATAAGGTAAGCATTGTAACTTATTTTGTCTTAGACACAATAAACCACTTTTATACAGACTTTCTAGCCAAGATGTCAGAACACCCACAAAATGATTGATCCAACAAAGAACAGGTTTTACAAAGAATAGGTCAGTTATTGTGCAATTAAGAAATCATTGTCTACTGAGAGAATTATCAATTTCTGGTTGTGATGGGACCATGCCTTAAAATAATAAGTAGGTTATAGGTTGAAATTAATTTTCACTCTGTGTATTTTAGGAAGTGCATACAACTCTTTACTCAGTGGTTAAATGTTCACTTACTCACTGAAAGGTTAACAATTTGACTTACCAGCAGCTCCACAGTTGAAAGACGTAGCAATCTGATTCTTTAATAGTTTACAGCTCTAGAAAAGTTCTATAGGAAAGCTCTACTCTCTATTAGGTTGAGATGGGATTAGCAATGGATATTTTTGTTTTTTCAAGGTGTTTTTAAGGCTTATATATAGGTTAATCCTATAGAGTTTTGGGAAAACATCACCACCATAAGGGATTTCTTTCAGACAACACATTTGCTTGCCAAAACTGAAGAGGACAAGAGGCATTTGCTGCGGAAGGTTAAGGACTGCAGCCTTCAATAGGGATTGAAGCTCAAAATCAAGAAAACAGATTATCAGCACTGGGACCCTCCTGGATTCAGAAGAAAGAATTATACTGAAGACAACAGGAGATTGTGAGAGTCAGTGGTAATGAGCATGCTGTCTTACAGAGCAAGGTGGCTGGAGTGGGCTTGCTGGCCCCTGCAGCAAGAACTCAACACTCTCAGGCGGGAAGGTTATGGCAGAGCTAAAATAGTAGTAACATTTTACCAAGTGTTCCCTGTGCTGGGGTTGCCTTACAGGATATTGTGTTGGTGTTTTCCTACTGTAAAGAAGAACCAGATGCCTCTGGGCAGGGGTTAACCATCAGGGCAAAAGATTTTAAACACTTGCTTGTTAGGAGCAAGAGCATCTGAGGTCAAAGGGTAGTGAAGGCTCAGGTAGCATGTTGTTGTTGTTATTATGTGCCGTCTAGTCTCCTGCGACTCATAGTGACCCTATGTACAACCGCCCTACACCCTGCTCTGTCCTATGCCAATATCACTGTCTCCAACACAAAGTTTCTCACTATTCATTGCTCCAATTGGCAGCATCATTATAGATGGAGAAGAGACAATTAACAATTTCAGCTTGTTTGTTTCCATAAGCAACAAACACTCTTGGCACCAGCAGTCAGGAAATCGAAAGGTAAATTGCACTGGGAAAATCTGCTGTAGGGACTTCTCCAGAGTGCTGAAGAACAATGAGTCAGTCTAGAGACTAAAGTGAGCCTGATCCAAGCCATGGCCTTTTCAGTTACTTGCTATGCATCAGAAAGCTGGACAGTGGCTAAAGATGATAGAAGAAGAATCAATGTCTCTGAGTTGTGATGGTGGAAAAGAGTATTGATTACACCATGGACTGCTAAGAGAACTGACAGGTCTTTCCTGGTGAGGGAGAAATTGAGCTGCTCCTGGGAGGCAAGGATTTTGAAGTTCTGTCTCACATCCTTTGAGCATGTGGCCAGGAGGGCCAGTCCTTGGAGAAGGACATCATGCATGGAAGGGTGGAGAGACACAACACAGGAGAGGAAGATGCTTGATGAGATGGACTGACTTAGTAACTGTTATTCACTGCCTTTGAAAACCTGCTGGAGTGTCAGCTATGAGTCAGTTCCAACAGTACATAACAACTATACAGCAAGCCATGAGATGGTAGTGAATTGTTTGCTTTTGTTTGTTTGTTGTGAAGTGTTTTCAGTCCTTTCATGTGCATACTACATCTAGACAGTGAATACCCACCACTGTTGTTGAATAAGTTTTGACTTATAGTGACCTTTCATAAGGCTTCTGAGGCTGTAAATCTTTACATTTCTTCCTTAGAAAATTGTGTGAGTTTGGACCAGGACCTTCCAGTTAACAGGGAGACACATTGCACACAACGTGCCCAAAGCAAGTGAGATGGAATTTCACCATCCTTGATTCCAAGAGCAACCAGGCATCACTTTCTCCAGGGAAGACCTGTTTGTTCTCTTTGTCATTCTCTGGTATGTTCAATATTCAATTACAACAGCAGTGCTCCCTAGTAATCTTCTTGTAAACTAATCTCCATTTCAGATGCTTCTCCACTGAAAGCAACCCACCACCATGGGCAAATCTGGGACAGGAAGTCAGGCTCCATCAGTCCTTTCTTCCCTTCCTTCCATTTGATCATGTGATTGCAATTAACTTGCAAAGGTTGGAAGCCCTGAGCAAGATAAGACTTTATATGTACAGTATTGAGCGAAGCAGCTTTTCTAAGCTATATGAGGTTTTATTTGTAAATAAAATACATTCATAATGACTTCAGAAGACAATAGAAGAGTTGATTCATTAAAATTATGGCATTGGCAAAGAGTGTTGAATATGCCATGCATTGCCAGAAGAACAAATTTTGTCATGAAAGTATAGTCAGAATGCATCTTGCAAATGGAAGACGGCAAGATTTCATTTTATGTTTTTTGGATGTTAGCAGAAGGGACTAAACCCTGGAGAAGAGTATTGGGCTTGGTTAAGTAGAGGGTTGGTGAAAAAAGAGAAAGCCTTTCCATGAGCAGTGGTTGCAAACATAAATTAAAATATAGCAGCAATTGTAAGGTGGTCCAAGATTTAGGAATGTTTTCTTTAGCTTTGTTGAGAATTTCAGAAAATTATTTCAGTCTGTAAAGGTGTAGTGCATGTATCACAAAATTGCTTTTCTTATATGTTCAAACAATTTGACTAATATAATCAGCATTCAGCTTACTAAGGGCAAACCATAAAGGTTTCTTATTTAATATATAAAGATTTAGTACACAAAAACCTCCTGGATTTTCTCTCTTCTTTGTTTCTTGTGTAGAAATATTCTGATCACATCTTTCTGCAAAGCACAAGGACAGTGTTAGGCAATCCTGTGGTATTTAAAATAATGGTATTATAATTTTTCTGTTATCCTAAAGAATTAAAAACAGGGAAATACAATTAATTATGACAGATTATGATCAAATGGTTTATTTAGGTGTTCTTCAATTAAGCATACAAATACTCTAAAGAGTGCTTCTCAACCACTCACAATTTTTAATTTTTCACTTGAGATATTTCTCTAGGCTAAATATGGGTGAGGGGTTTTTGTTTGTTTTTTGGGGTTGGTTTGTTTGTCCAGTATAAAATACTATCCACAATCAATACCTACGGTAATAGCTGTCAAGGAACAAAAAAAGATGCATTGCATTGGGGAAGGCTGGCTGTCAAGTACCTTTCTAAAATGCTAAAGAACAAGAATATCTGTTTAAAGATGAATGTGTGCCTGATCCAATCCTGGTCTTTACAATTATTTTCTGTGCATATAAGAGTTCAATAAGGATTAAAGCTCAACATCAAGAAAAAGATTATCGCCATTGGACCAACTGGTAGTACCATGCTGCATGGAGACAAGGTTGAGGTTAACAATTACAGCTTGTTCGGCCCCACAATCAACACTCTTGGCTCCAGCAGTCAGGAAATCAAAAGACAAATTGCACAAAGAAAATCTGCTGTCAGAGACCTCTCCAGAGTACTGAGAAGCAATAATGTTAGTCTAGAGACTAAGGTGCATGTGAACCAGTCCATGGTCTTCTCAATTACTTGCTATGCATCAGAGAGCTGGGCCATGATTGAGGATGAAAGAAGAAGAATAGATGGATTTGAGTTGTGCTTCTGGGGAAAAAGTCTTGAACATACCATGGACCGTCAAGAAAACAATTAAGTCTGTCTTGGAGAGGGTGAAACCAAGTTTCTCCTTGAAGGTTAAGATTTTGAAGCTCCATCTCACACACTCTGGGCATATATCCAGGAGGGACCGGTGCTTGAAAAAGGACATCATGCTTGAAAGGGTGCAGGGACAGCACAGGAGAGGAAAACCCTGATGAGATGGATTGATACAATAACTGGGTAGGTCAGAGTCAGTGAGACTGGCTCAGAGCTGTTGTACACAGGGTCACTATGAGTGGTTAACTCAATGGCACATAATAACAACAACATGAGATTTCAACAGTAAATAAGGATAAGTATCAATACCTTTGGGTTGTAGTATTGGAGAAGAGTATTGAATACTCCAAGGACTGTCAAAAAAACCAAAAAATTCTACCTTAGAGGAAATGCAACTGGATCCCTCTTAGAGGCAAGGATGGTAAATATAGTTTGGACTTGTGAGGAGGGGCCAGTTCCTAGTAAAAGATACCATGATGCGTTGTTAGAAAGTCAGAGAAAGAGAAGAAGACCTAAACTAAATAGATTGACATGGTAACAGCATCTAACAACATGGAAAATGATTTTTTTAATTTGATATATATCCACACATCAAAATTTCAACAAACCTGTCATACTCTCTCTTATCCTCCCTCCTTCCCTAGTAAATTCCTGCTGGACCAGAACTTTTGCTAGAACACTAAGGCGATTCTTACACCAGCTTTGCTGTTCCCTGGCTGTTTTCTAAGGTCACATTGCTCACTCGCTCACTCTGCTTTTTCTTAGCTCTACCCCATACACATGCTCATCCTGAGATGAGTTGGGTTTTTTCCCCTAAATATTCTGGTATTTGCAGATTTCACTATTATAAAAGAGAACATATGCTGCCACAGTTTTATTGTGTCCTCTGATGGATTTTCTTCTAAACAGTTGGTTTTCAATAGAGAGAATATTCAAAAGAAAGGGCATGAAGGGAACAACATCATTCAAGCATGCAAATCTCATCCACTCAGCTATTCTTTAAGCAAAGAAATTGGCAATGTTTATGCTGAGTCCTGTTCATTCTCCTGCACTTTGGAGGCTGCAAAAATAACACAAAACAAAACAAACTGCAAAAGAAACTCAATTTCCTTGTTTGCCTTAAAAGAAAATAGGCCACTCAGTTTTGCAAGCCCTGTCCTGTGCATACTGCAAGTGAACTCATGAGATATGAACTCATGTGTGCTCAAACTAAGGTGGGCGAAGTAGGCTAAATGGTCCTAGATTCCAGTGTGAAAGCTGATATGTATGAGTCCTGGGGTGAACCCACATGCTGCTATGTTGTCGTTGTTGAGTACTGTCTAGTCAGAACTGACTCATAACTGATCCTTTCATACGTTCTCAGAGGCAATAAATCTCATGGAAAAATATTGTTCATCTTTCTGCCATGGAACAGCTGGTGGATTTGAACTATGCACCTTTGGGTTGGCAATGTAATTCCTTACTACTGATGGCCTAGTGGCAAGAAGTTGTGCTGCAATCTTGAAGGCACGTGACTCAAGGCTACCTACCAGCTACTCCGCAAGAGAAGGATAGACAATCTCTTTCGCTGTGATTAACTGCTTCTGAAAACCCTCTGTAGAGTCAGCTATGGGTTGATTCTGACTCTATGAAGGACAGTAAGCCATCAGAGGTCCCTGTACAAGAGATTAACTGGGTTTTGTATGTTAGGGAGTCTCTGGGTGGTATAAACGGTTAAAAAGCCCTTGATAATGGAGCCAGAGACTTCAGAGTAGAACGGTCTGGAGGTCTTGTAAAACAACACATCATTGCAAACCCTGTGGAGCAAGGTTCTAATATGAGACCACAAGCTGGTCATGGGTCAGAAGTGACTCCTTAGAAACTGGTTTATCCTGTGGATTACTTATGAAACATGCATAAATCTTTACCTTTATGTCTCTAAAATGGAAATTCTAGCATCACATAGTGCAATCCTGCCACAGGGGAAATGAAATGAGCGCAGAACTCATTCATAGGTTCATTTGGTGAACATATACGAGGTAAAGACAGAAATACAGTGAATTTGCTTTTCCAACATGTAATATAGACCATTTAACTGTTACCTAAATATGATTATATTTTTAAATTCCTATTACCTCAGAATATAATAGACGGTGATTTTAACTTTTTTGTAGACTAGAAAAGAGAATATTATAGATACAGGTATATGATGATAGATAGATAGATAGACAGATAGATAGATAGATAGATAGATAGATAGATAGATAGATAGATAGATAAAGAGTATAATAAGTGGGGAAAGAAAATGTAGACGTGGGTTAAAAAAGGGTTAAGGTTCCTAAGAAAGAATGCTTTTTACAGTAATAAATGCCACGGTCAAGATGTATATCACTTGAATAAGATGAAGAAAGTAGCAAAACAAATATCTAAGGGCATAAAATTCTGACCAGTAATGAAATTACAGGCCGCGAGGTGAAGAAATACATACTTTTTTCAACTTTAATTTTTCTTTTAGCCAAAGTAATGGGATTTGCCTTCAGATAGTTCCTGAAAAGAGTTTAGATTGAGAAGTCTGTGGGACAAAATCTTGCCTGCATGTAGCCTATGGCCAACTCCTGCTAATTACACATTTCTTTCATAGTTTGCTCGATTTGTGTCATTCATCATCCAATGATTCAATACAACCGACTTTGCTAGTTCTGTGACAGGATTGCTAAAAATGATAGTAATGGCTTGAATTTAAATGGTTTCACAATAAATGGGAATATTTTTAAGAGGCTTTGAAGACTCCTATTAAACATATAAATTGCTATTTGACCTAGTAAGTAGTTACCAAAAGTTGTAATTTGGAGAAAAGAGTAATTTTTTTTTAAAAAAATTATTATTGTATGTGTGTGTGTGTGTGTGTGTGTGTGTGTGTGTGTGTGCTATCAAATCAGATCTGACTGGTACAGGAAGAGACTGTCCCTCCTTCTCCAGCAGAGAATCTGGTGGATTCAAACTGCACACCTCTGGGATTGCAGTGCAGCTTCTTGCCACTAGGCCACCAGAGCTCCCTTGAAAAGAGTAATATTAAATTTCATGTACTAACAAACAATGCTGGTCGAGTAATCGAAGGAACTCTGTCCTGGATTTGTTTTGGCTTGGATTGAGGAGTAAGGAATAGACTGCGAAACAGAATTTGGGCAGTGAGGAGGTTGGCAGTGAGTAGTAGTAAGAAAAAGAACTACCAAATTTATGTAATTCCATTGTGCATAGTCATATATTTTTCTCTTAATTACAGGATGCCAAAGTTTAATGCACATTCTTGCTTTTATGAGGAGTCCTCAAATTCACTGACCCATAGCCCATATGTTCAATCAAACAAAAGCCTCTATGATTCTGTGTCATAATAGCTATTGTTTCTATATTTTTACTCATTGCAGCCATCTCACTGAGGGTTGGGTCTTCCTCTCTTTAGCTGATGATATGTGTTCACAGATATTGCCTCAAAACATGGGAGGTAACCTACCTTATCAAAAAGTGTTCTTGCTGCACTTCATCCAATCAGAAGAAGTCTGTGCTACTAACTATAAATAGTACATTCAAAATGCTCCATCTACACCAACAGTCAATACAATAATGATCTGTTTTAGTCCCTAGTGTTTAGGAACTTAGATCACAGAGATATTGAGTAGTTAGCTAACATCTCACAAGAAGTGAGTACCAATGTTCTAAAGGGAGGCCTCTGGCTCCCAGTCTTGCTCGTGTATGAATTAATAATTTGTATTGCATTTACTTTGTAAAATGGTTAGACATTTTAAGAACAATAAAATTATCAAAACAGAAAGACTGCTGCCATTTGAGAGTTTATGTAGCATAGGTGATTTTTCTCATCAATTATTCAGAGGAAAAGTAACCTTTACATAGTATACTTTAGGGTCTTCAGGATGTTGAAGATATTCTAGAACTCATCTTTCAAGAATTTGGATGGCTTGGCAGAAATATACAGTGTTTAAGATTAATATACAAGGTTAAAATCTCCCTCCCTCTTGTTCACTCTCTGTTTCCTCTGAAACAAAAATAACTAACTAAAACAGTAAAAGAAATTTTCACTAGAGGGAATGTTTCTTTCCTAAAACTTAAACCACATGCTGACCTGTACACACACCAGAGTCATTTTGTTTTTAATTAAACCAAATTTAAGATTAGTTTTAATGTAAATATAGTAAAATTTGAAAGATAGAATTAGAGCCATATATAAGAGCCTGGATTCTTATATAAGAGCCTGGATTCTTATCAATCTTGACAAGAAATGCAGTGCACACCGCCTTCCTTCATGACAATCCTGTGAGTGTGAATCTAGCAGACTCTGTGAAAACATCTTGAGGCAGCTTTGCTCCTCTCAGACCTTGGGCCTCACCTGCCTCTTTGATCACTGAGATTCTATGATCTTTATTTTATGTACATCTTTCTTTTTTGGAAATTCATGCTTTGCTCTGTCATAACCCTATCCCATTTCCTTTTTTCAATCTACAAATAACAGTGTTTTATTTAACACTGTAGAGACCTAAAGTGCATAAGTTACATTTGATTATCCTTTTAATGATAACTTTCTTTAAATACGTCACCTTCTTCTAACCTTTTCTACTCCTCCTTTCATTGTCCCCTTCTGCTATGATTCTTGTTTGCACTTTCCTTAAATTCTTTTAACTTTCCTTTGAAGTGGCTACAGACCTTCTCAATTCAGTTTTGACTTGTAGCCTTCTCTCTTCATCTGTTATATCTTCTCTCAAGGTGGAATCCTATATTAATCTTAACCAAAGACCGAAAATTCATAAGGTATAAAGAAAGAATGCTACACACATCTTTCTAAATATTAATGTGAGGAGCCTTCTCAAGAAAGTGAATGCTCCTTGTTAAATAGAGAATCTGCTGTTGTAAGGAGTCAAAACCAAGAGGAAAAAAAGTAGGTACTATGTGAATATCGTTTAGAAGTGGTATGTTCCAGTGAAACAGATAAAATTCAGGAAGAATAATGTCTGCATAGGGAGCTCTCGTGGCTTAGTGGTAAGAAGCTGAAGGCATGCAGTTCGAATCCACCAGATGCTCTGTAGGCGAAGGATGAGCAATGCTATTTTGTGCAATTAACTGCCTCTAGAAACCCCCTGCAGGGTCAGCTATGGGTAGGTTTTAACTTGATGGTATACAAAAACAACGATTGAAATAGGTTAACAATATCAAAGGACCAGAGATTAAGAAATAAAGCTGTTTTCAAGTATGATTCAAAATCCCTAGGTTATACTAAATTGAATTCAGAGTTTTGGTTTTATATATATATATACATATGTA